>NC_087152.1:5097500-5130000 GCF_035594125.1 Scylla paramamosain | reverse complement strand
TTCTTGTCTCTCCTTCCTTATCTTCTTCCTTTTCGTACCTTCCCTAATGCACTTCTGCCTTCCATTTTTCGTCCTTTATCATTCTCGTGTCGTCCTGTTATTGCAGTTTATAGCCTTGTCTTCTTTCTGATTTGCGTCTTTTCCTGTTTCCCGCTTCGTTTTGTTTACTTTTCTCTATTCCTGGATTCTCGTTTCTTATCCCTCAGTCCACTGCCGTTCCCTCCCTTTTCTTTTCTTTTTTTCCTCTTTTTACTTTTTTTGTGTGTTTAGTTGAATGTAATGTTGCTTTAATTCTTGTATATTTGTGTTCATTCTCTCTCTCTCTCTCTCTCTCTCTCTCTCTCTCTCTCTCTCTCTCTCTCTCTCTCTCTCTCTCTCTCTCTCTCTGTCTCTGTCGCGTCTCCACACACAATAGCTTTAAAGGATACGTTGACCTCATTCTCGCTAGCTGTGTCTATACTGTCTCGCCTCCTCCCTCCCTCTCTTCTTCCCACCCTTCCTCATATTCCTTCCTTGTCTCGGCGCTGTATGATCTTCTTCCTCCCGTCTTGCGCTGCCTTTCATCAGTCCATCGATCAGTCAGTCAGTCAGTCAGTCACACATTCAGTCGGTCAGTCCTTCCTTCCTTCCTTCCTTCCTTCCTTGTTATTTTCGTCAACTTAGTTTCTCCATCCTTACTTGGTTTGTTTTGTTTGTATTCGCATCTGCTATGTACGTATTGGTAGATAAGGCAGTGGTGGTGGTGGTCTTGTTGTTGTTGTTGTTGTTGTTGTTGTTGTTGTTGTTGTTGTTGTTCCTTTTTTTTAACTTACTGGTGGCTAAGGTTGTGTTGTTGTTGTTCTTCATGTATTCGTTGTTATTTTTTTCTTGCTCTTCTTGTTCGTTAACATCATTATCATCACCATCTTCTTCATGTTCATCCTCTTCGTCTTCTTCTCATCCTTCTCCATCTCCTTTTGCTTTTCCTCCTCCTCCTCCTCCTCCTCCTCCTCCTCCTCCTCCTCCTCCTCCTCCTCCTCCTCCTCCTCCTCCTCCTCCTCCTCCATGTTTACACAGCCTGAGCCATTCTCAAGCTGTCTTTTCAACCTACCCATCTCTTGGCATCGCAGTTCGCTGAATTTCTAAATCGTCCTCACCATCCTGTTTACTGAGGTCCCTAACACCGCTTCCTTCTGCTGTTCAGGTCTCTTCTCCTCTCGTCTCGTTCGTTTCGTCTTGTCTGGTTTCATTTTGTCTCGTTCTCGTCTCTCTCTCTCTCTCTCTCTCTCTCTCTCTCTCTCTCTCTCTCTCTCTCTCTCTCTCTCTCTCTCTCTCTCTCTCTCTCTCTCTCTTCGTCGTCTAAAATAGTTCCTGCACTGATATTTCTTCCTCTCACTTGCTCTGCTCTCCCTCGTTCCTCTCAGCACCCACTCTTCCACTCGTCTCTCCCATTACCAGTAACCAAACCCACGTTACTCCTCCACCTCTCATCATATAAATAGTATTGCCCTTATCTAATTATCTTCTTTTCCTGATTCGATAACTCATCCATCGCATTCCTTCCTTATCATCACTAAACATTGGCTAAAATATATTATTTCTTCTCTTTTGTACAGACCTATGCACCTAACCTAACCTAATGGTAAAAGGAATAATAGCAGTAGGAGTCTTTTAACTAAATCCCTGTCGACTCAAAATCGTAGTAGTAGTAGTAGTAGTAGTAGTAGTAGTAGTGGTCTATAACCTATTAATCGCTTCTCCTTTATCATTAGTTAAACTCTCCTAACTATTTCTACCTCAATCTTTTCTAATATTACACTCAACCCACTACCTAAAGATGATAGATAGACAAACAGTAGTAACATTAATTGTACTACTACTCTTAATACCATCTTCACCTCAGATTTCCAGCCCTTCCATACCAACCCTTCCATATCATCCATTACTGACAGGGACAGGAACAGGAACAACCACATCTCTGCAGTGTTCAATAAGCCTTGTCATGTATTAAAGGGAAAACTCTAACCTGGTATAAAAAATGCATGGAAAAGAAAGAAAGAAAAAGGGAACAGAAAACTAGTGAATTATTTTGACAACACAGAAAAGTGTCCGTTAATCTTAATCGACATAAACATACACACAACCTTGCGTATCCATCCCTCAGGCTTATCAATACCAGGTAATGAAGAGTTTTCTCAGTAGTACCTCCCTTCTATAGCAACACAACCCTCATCACCTCTAACCTACTAACACACACCTACATTCCTGCCTCGCTCCTCCAGCACCATCACCTCCTTCCCCAGTAACACCACCAAGGCCACCATTCCACTTTACTCAACTCTACCCACCACCGCTACCCTTCCCAGTAACGCCAGAACCGCCCCTTGCCCCTCCGCAGAAGACTACACCATCGCCGTGTGCCCGGGTATCGCCAACAGCAGCGAGAGCACCTACGTCAGGTCCCTGGTGTCCCTGGCGTGCTCCCGCGGCTACAGGTGCATAGTGCTCAACCACCTGGGAGTCCTGCCCCACGTCAAGGTCACCAGTCCCAGGGTGTTCAGATACGGTGAGTGTTGATGGTTTGTTTTTATGTGTACGTGTGTTATGTAAGAGGGGCTCTGACCAAGGGGAGCAACAACAACAGAAAGAAAGAAAAAAAAAAACAAAATAAAAGGTTCACCAAAGATGTCAGCCCATAAGGAATATAGTCAAAAGGAATAACAGATCATGAAGCGTCTTGAATTCAACCTCCCTCCTGAAAGCGTTCATGTCACAGATAGCGAGACACTCGAAAACAGACTTGAGTGCTGCCGAGGACGCAACGAGGGGTGAATGGACTGTGGCGAGGGTAAAGGTACTAGTGAAGGTCAGGTGAAAGGAGGCGTGCATGGGTGAGGAATGGGGGAGTGGACATGTATGAGGGAAATGGAGGAAGATGTGAAGGTGATGGCAGGCGAGAAGAGGTTGGTAGTTAAGGGCGTGGCAGTGAAAAAAGGTGCAGAAGTATTTGACGTGGAAAAGGCAGGAGGATATGGTAGTGACATCAAAGAAAAAAATATATAGATAGATAGATAGATAGGAAGAACACGACGAGTCAAGGAGTGTGAAAGTGCGGGATGAGGAATGAATAGGAATGAATGAGTACATGTTGAGGGAGGTGAGTGTCCTCTTAGGGGTTGGGACGTGAAGGGTGGGTGGGAGAAAGTAGTGGCAGATTTACTTGTAGGCATAGGTAGGAAGGACGAGTAGGCCAAATCTACGACCATAAGGACCGTACACCTGCAAAGCCAACGCATCCTTTGACTGCCACTTGGTATATCTTTCCTTAATTAATAACCACTCTGGGACATATTTAAAACTGGGTAGGAATTGCAAAATCTATTATTTTAATCCCCCTTCTTTCTTGTAGATGCTTATAAAGATTTCATGCATTACTTTCTGGTGCTGTTAATTGCTTCGTATCCCACTGTAAGCTTTAAATAAATAAATAAACAAATAATGAAAAAAAAGGGAGGGTGGGGTGACAGAAGAGAAAACAAATAAAAAGGAGAGAAGAAATCAGTAGCTGTACACGTGGCAGATACAACATAATGCAAAACAACTGTGGAAAACATCATCTCACTCAGCCTACGTACTGTTCCCACTAGCCTACGACCCTGCTTACTGACCATTCACGTCTGCAAGAAAGGTAGGCTAGGATTTAAGAGAATACGAAAGTTATGTAATAGAAAAAAAAATAGAGAACTTTAATGATGAAGGATAAGGATATGAAGGAATGGAGGTAGTGATGAAGCAAGGGAAAAGGGACGCGCAAGGATATGGAAGGATTGTGAATAGAATGGAATATTAGGATGGACTTAAGGGAGGAGTGCGTGGTGGTGAAGAGAATAAATAGCCTGTGTTCTGAAACGCTTCCCTTTCTCATCACGTCTGTTTTCAAAGGCTACATATATAATACACCGGGTTCTCAAGACTGTTTCTCCTCTTAATAATGTAGAAATCTTGTTAATGTGTTACTAGGACCATAAAAAAAATAAATAAATAAAATAAATAAATAAATAAAAAAATGTAAAACTCGTGTCACTTCATCTATATATAATAAATAGGCTTCTGAAAATTATCGAGGCGCAGGCAAGAGTTTTAAAATATGGGACGGTTTGTTGATGGTGTGTGTGTGTGTGTGTGTGTGTGTGTGTGAGAGAGAGAGAGAGAGAGAGAGAGAGAGAGAGAGAGAGAGAGAGAGAGAGAGAGACAGGAGTACAGCTGCGTAGGACAAGAAAGGAAGAAAACAATTAGAATTGATATAAAAGCAATAGGACATGTTTAAGACTACAAATGCGTTTCTTTTTCAACATTCAACATTTTCTTCTTTTCTTTCAATACCCCTCATCTTGCTACATCATCCAGGATTGCAGAAAAAATAGAGAATGAGCCATTAACTTTGTGCTCTCCAGGCTACAAAATCATTTGAGACTGCAGCAGGAAAAAAAAAAAAACCCTACAAAGGTGTACGTGAGTGTAGAGTGATTTGTGTACTAGTGAAAGGGTTAATGAAAGTGTTTGGTTAGGGCAGGTATGTACTGAAGAGAGAGCGAGAGTGTGGGAGGGAAAGGTGTAGGCAGTGGGGAGGGAAAGGAGGAGGAGGGAGAGAAAATAGGAGCAGGAGAAAGGGAGATAGAACATGAGGAGAAGGAAAGAAGGAAGAAATTTACTAGGAAGAGAGAGGGGAAGAAATGAACAGGAAAATGGAAGAAGGAGCAGGAAGAGGGAAGGAGAGAAAGGAGCAGACAGAAACGGGAGGAAGAGAATGAAGAAGAAAGAAAAAAAAAATAGATGGGAGGAGGAGGAATAGAGATTAGTAGGAAGGAAGGAAGTCAGGTGATATGTTCAAGAGAGAGAGAGAGAGAGAGAGAGAGAGAGAGAGAGAGAGAGAGAGAGAGAGAGAGAGAGAGAGAGAGAGAGAGAGAGAGTTAATTAAGCAACTGAGGGCTAAGGAGGTTGAAAGAACGAAGGAAGGAAATAGAAGCAGTGCAATAAAACAAGAGATAGAAGACAGGAAGGAGTGTTAAACTGAGTGGGCATTGAATACAGAAGTGGATAGAGATTGGTTGACTAAGAGAGACACGGGAGGGAGGGAGGGAAGGGATGATGGGCGGGCTGTGGGTAGTAACCGTTGCGAGGGTAGGAAGGACACGCGGCCGAGGACATACAGAGCACGCGAGAGTAGGATAGCAAGGCAGGAGACTGAAGTGTGACCGGCAGCTGCTTATGCAAGAAGTGAGCCGTCGCATTTGTGTGTTTGTGTGTCTGTGTAGCGGAGCGTAGAGGAAATGGAAGTAAGAGAAAGTGGTGTTTAAGGGAGGAGAGAGAGAGAGAGAGAGAGAGAGAGAGAGAGAGAGAGAGAGATTTAGCTTCATACAGTAGTCTTTCACATCCTTATCCTCTAATAATAACTTTCATGAAGCAGGGATCATGAAGGAAGGAGAGAGAGAGAGAGAGAGAGAGAGAGAGAGAGAGAGAGAGAGAGAGAGAGAGAGAGAGAGAGAGAGAGAGAGAGAGGTGGAGGAAGCAGGCAGGCTTAAGATAGGTAGGGAGATACTGCGAGAGACAGAGGAGTAGAGGGGGAGATAGTAGGTATGAGAGAGAGAGAGAGAGAGAGAGAGAGAGAGAGAGAGAGAGAGAGAGAGAGAGAGAGAGAATAGGACAATAGGGGACTGGCTGGCATGCGTCACTGTTACGTCATGACACACACACACACACACACACACACACACACACACACACACACACAGAGAGAGAGAGAGAGAGAGAGAGAGAGAGAGAGAGAGAGAGAGAGAGAGAGAGAGAGATTGGAGTGGAGATGGACTATGAATATCGGTGTGGATAGAGAAAGAAGGAGAGAAGGGTGGAAGCGGGCTGTGAACAAAGGCGATCTGTGAGGAGGTAAGTGGAGAGGAGTGAGGGAGGAGCACGTGGTGTTATGTGAGAACACAATAAAGGGGAGAGTGGCTGGTGGCTTAGGGGTGGGGGAATGGGTAGGAGGGGAAAGGGAGGATAGCTGGGTGGGTGGGAGGGGAGGATAGCTCTTAAGAGGGGAGGAGGAAGGGGAGGGAGGTGGGTGATGTGTAATAAGGGAGGGGAAGGGGAGGGAGGGGAGTGATGTGTAATAAGGGAGGGGAAGGGGAGGGGACTATAAGGAGAAATGGTAGGGAGGGAGAAAGAAAGGGTGGAGGGGAACGGGAGAGAGAAAAGGCGCGATTAATGCCAGGAGAGAGAGAGAGAGAGAGAGAGAGAGAGAGAGAGAGAGAGAGAGAGAGAGAGAGAGAGAGAGAGAGAGAGAGCCACAACTTACACACACTACAGTCAAGAGTGAGTGGGTGTGACGCGCGAATCATGCTACCCATTGACCTGAAAAAGGGGGTCAGAGTTCCAGGGAGTGACGAGGCAATGTATCCACTGTGGCAGGTTCAACAGGCCAGAGTGCATCAACATTCTTTATCCTTCCTCAGCATTAAGTTTCTGAAGTGTATTATCCGTACAGCGAAGGTAAATACTAAATGAGGAACAGATGCAGACGAGAGGGGAAGGCAAAAAGTTGTATGGTAAAGCTACACGGGTTTGCTTTTTACTTCATATCTACTAAGGCGGCACTCAGAGGAGACAAATAACAGTTTTGGTTCCTTTGAATTGCATAGGAAATACTACAGTACTACAGAATTGCAATGAATCGGTGACATGAGTATTCACTTTTTTCTTTTAGTTTTCTTATAAAATATGCAGAGAGAGAGAGAGAGAGAGAGAGAGAGAGAGAGAGAGAGAGAGAGAGAGAGAGAGAGAGAGAGAGAGAGAGAGAGAGAGAGAGAGATTCCACATGTCATGAGGAAGATGCAATTGAAGGGGATGAATGAAGATAGTTTAGAATCCATTGAGTCTCCTTACATTTTTTTGGAATATATATGATGAGAACAGTTCAGCTTTTATTTTGTTATTTTCAGATTTTTCCACAACTTACTGCTTAGATGAAATACGTATGTACACAATAGTTCTTGCTGAGAATAAAGTAATCCATCCATCACCTGCAGCGCTAAGCCACCCTGACCACTGAATACTAGAACCTGCATACCTAGAGGCTGGATTCCTTACCTGTGTTACCTGTGTTGCTTGTTTTTATGCCTTAAATTTATGCAAGCACCACCACTTTTTTTTCCTCTCTCTCTCTCTCTCTCTCTCTCTCTCTCTCTCTCTCTCTCTCTCTCTCTCTCTCTCTCTCTCTCTCTCTCTCTCTCTCTCTCTCTCTCTCTCTCTCTCTCTCTCTCTCTCTCTCTCTCTCTCTCTCTCTCTCTCTCTCTCTCTCTCTCCAAGCTACGTGCCTTTCCCATCATACCTGTCCAACCTTAACCAAAAAATATTTACAATTTATCCTCTCTTTTATATACATGCCAATTTCTCCTCCCACATTTACATGCTACATACCTCCTGTCTAAGCACAACCTGTTCAGTCTTCTGCCACACTCTCACCTGCTGCTGCATTCCTACAAAGTCCCAGCAACACACTTGTAAAACTACTGTACCATACTTACCTTTTACCATCCATCCTCACCTCAGCATGTCCACCTACTTTCCTCCATCAGCTTATATGAGTCTACTGGGGAGCAAAGACCTTGTTCATGGTCACTAGTGTGGAAGAGTTAGTCTGTATACCTCACCATGCTGACTACAGACTGCAAGGTCACAGGTTCTTGTCTTATATTCCCTGCCTATAGCATGAAAAGAGATGATACAGTCTCCACTAATGAGAAATATTAACTCAGGAACTCTTTGCACCACTGAGCTTTCCCTTAAACCATTAAATTTACATCTTCCTTCACTCCTGTACATCTCCTTCAGGTCAATCTGATGAGCTTCACCTGATGCTAACTAAGTATGTGGAAGCTCGACCTGACACAAAGCTGATACTGGTCGGGTTCAGCATGGGAGGAAACATTGTGTGCAAGTACCTCGGAGAACCCAACCGCACTCGCCCTGCCAACATCATGGGTGCCATCTCCATCTGCCAAGGCTATGATGCTGTCAAGTAAGTGTTGGGCTGAGCTTGTTTGGTGAGCATGATGGGGGTGGCTGATGTAGCATTCATGTTTGTTGTTGTTGTTATGATATCTGTTTGTGAATTGTATTAAATTTCTTTTTCTTGTGATTTTATAGCTAAGTTTTTTCTTGTGGCCTGTGTGTGTCTGTGCGTGTGTGTATTTTCAGATTTTGTAGTGGCAGAGACATGAGCACTATTGATGGGTTACACTGAAACTAAAATTTTTAGTGTTGCTTAGTACTGTTATTATAAAACATCTGTGTGGCAAGTCAAGAACCATCTAAAACAGCATATTCCTCATGTTGCTACGGTATTGCAGGAGCCTTCAGTTCCTGCTGGAATGGAACAACCTGGCACGGCTCTACCTGTTCTCCATGACAGAAAACATGCGCTCTGTCATCATCCGACACAAGGAGGCGCTGCTCACTGAGGAGGTCAAGCGCCGCTACAATATTGATGAGCGCAGGGTGTTGTCTGCCGCTACACTGCCTGAGCTGGATGAGGTGTACACCAGGTGGGTCTTGGCAATGTCCTGTGAGCCAGACTGGGTGAAGGCTGGCTGGGTTAGGCTTTTATGTCTTGGAGATTTTGTGGGATTTTTTGCAAAAGAGAGAATGACCAAAACTCAGATGGTAATCACCAGCTCTGACCTTTATGTATATGTATTAGTAACGAGGAAGGTCGTTACATTATATATAACTGAAAATTGTCCTGTTTGAAGCTTGAAGGGGATGCTGTACTAAATCCAGAAACATTATGATGAATTAAAGTCTAGATAAAAAATGGCATAATAATAAATCAGGAGGGGAAGGAAGAGTAACAGGTGTAATAGTTATTTGGTAATGTATCTTGGAAAATGCATGTTCATAAACAGTGAGCTTGTATATATTCGAATCTTTTTAAATGATATGCATGCAGCTTATAGCCATAGACTTGTATTTTCAACTCTGATAATTTGTCTAAAACATTTAATGTATATTCCTTGTGTTAATATTCAGTAACAACATTCTTAGACAAGAAATTGACAATATTTGCCTATTCTTTATCAGAGAATCACATTTCTAGCCTTACTCTTACAGGTACAGTACATCACTAGCTAGCTTACTTCCTATCATAAAAACACATCACCAGCTTCATTCCATTACAGAGACATACCACCAGCCTAACTATCACAGAGACACACCACTAGCCTCACTCCATCACAGAGACACCACCAGTCTCATTCCATCACAAAAGCACACTCCATGCAAGGTTCATTTCACCATCAACATGATAAGAAGGAAATAACTGTATGGTATAAATTTGAAATGCTTTTGGCAGACGCATCTTTGGCTTCCGAAATGTAGAGGAACTGTACCGCAATGACAGCTCAGCCACCTACCTGGGCAATGTCAAGGTGCCCATCGTGTTCATCAATGCACGAGATGATCCACTGGTGCACCCCGACATGCTCAACATCCCTCAAGCATTTGTCCGTAAGTGATGGAAGTGTGCAGGGTGTGAGACTTCCCTACTGATAAAGGAGGTGGATGAGCAGTAGTGTTATAGAAGCAGTAGCAGTAGTTTTTTCATCAGATGACAATTCTTAAATTAGGAAGAGTATATAGTTGGTCTTAATGTAATTATATCTGAATTTTCTTTGGGAAAGTACAGAATGAGGTGCCACGAAAAAATTTCTGGTGTGTCCACATGAAGTGATTATTTATTTTCTGTATAATGGATTTAGGTAAAACAGGCAAAAGCCTCTGGAAGATGGCAAACTGGATTTTTTTTTTTCAAAACTGCTTTTTATCCTGCATAGAGCTTGGCAGAGCTGAGAAATTCAGCTTTAAGAAATCTTAAAATTAATGCATAGCAGCATCAGCATCACAAGTGAATTCTTTCTCCACAGAGACAAACAAAAACTCCTTATACATCGAGACTGAGCATGGTGGTCACCTTGGCTACTATGATGGAGGCTACATTGTACCGCGTGCTGTCACCTGGCTCGACCGCACTGTGGTCTCCCTCGTCACAGCACTCGCCAACAACAACCAATAGAAGCATGTCTCTTGTGAGGGAAGTGGGTGGGTGTTCCAGGCTAGCTCCACTGAACCTTTCATATCCCTTCATGTCTGTTCTCCCCACTACTGAGATTGCCACACCAAATTTCTCACAGTTGCTACAGTTTCCAGAATGAGCTTAGTCTATCACTCTTCCAACCATTCCTGAGCTTAGCCAACCCTTCTTCCCTTTCTGCCCCTCTGCTGGCACTGGAGACAGCAAGACAACACGCAAGCACACATCCCAGTTATGTACGATCCGTGTGGTTATGCTGTGATGGTAAGTTAAGTTCTGTGTTGAAGTGGTGCTGGGGAGGATGATAGTATAGTATTTTAGAGTGTGGTGGATTCCTTATTGTGCCACACTTGTCCGTGCACTGACTGAGTGATCCCAATAAATATTATGTCATTCATGGTGACCATTAGAAACATGAAAAACGGATGCAAGATGGGTATCACTCAGGTTCTTGCTGCTCTACTGCTTCTGTTCTATACTCCACTGGCAGGACAAGAAGCAGTAGTACTTGAAAGTTGCATTGGAATTGTGAAGTTGTGCCATGCATTCCTTTTTGCTAAGTTTCCCGGATAGTGTGTCCAAGTCAGGTGCAGGACTTTTGTGGCAATGACAATTGCACACAATGTTCCATATTTCTCTAATAAAACAAAAACAAAGAATAGGTTATTTTTGTATATGATGTAGGGTTATTGTATGTATATCTATAGTTTAGTGTTTGATTCTTCAAATGAACCTGTGGTCACCTGGTTATCTGGGCACTGTAGGCTAGGGAGTTACCTAGTCAGGCTGCCTGCAGCCATCAGGTTCTTCATGAAGTGAGCCAAACTGTGCCATCAGAGAAGAAGAAAAATAAGCAGTAGTACTAGAAAACCTGTTAACTTGTCATTCAGATCTGTAAGGGAAGAAAGCAATATATATATATATATATATATATATATATATATATATATATATATATATATATATATATATATATATATATATATATATATATATATATATATATATATATATATTGTCTTTTTAAGTGGAATTATAGAGAGTAAGTGGTTGCTCACAATGTCAAAATGGGAATTTACTCCTTCAGAAAGTGTGACAAGAAAAACCAGATAATCAAATGATCACATGTTGAGGAAACACTCCTCACCACTACCACAACATTGTATGCATGCTCAAACAATGACAATAGAGAGGCAGTCATGAGGTTGCCTCTGAGGAAGCACAAACCAGCATTGATACCTATGAGTCCTTCTGATGTCCTTCTAGGAGGGATGAAAACTGAAAAAATGTCTTGCTGAAAAATAAATTATTACTGCATCTATATGGTAGCACAAAATAATTGCTTGTGCTGTTTGTAGCTGCTGAGACACACACACACACACACACACACACACACACACACACACACACACACACACACACACACACACACACACACACACACACACACACACACACACACACACACACACACACACACACACACAAAAGGCTTCTTTGGTCTGGTTCTGTGCTCAGAGCCAATTTTTTATTTAATAGTCTCTTCCATTGGGCATTTTGTATACTTGGATATGTTTATTTTATCTCAGGTTTTGTTAAATCTTAATGGCCAGCATCTGCCAGTGGGTCCATCATTGTAGCATGGAAATGATGCACTATATATTTACTGTTTTTTCAAGTTAGGGAGGTTTGCAGACTGACAAGTGTTGTTGTGTGTTTGGCCACTCATTTGAGTCTGTTAATATTACTGGGCTGGATGCTGTGTAGTTTGCCAAAGAGGGTTACCATAACAACTGCTAACTTTTATTGTTGGTGTGTTGACAAACTGAATTATGAGTCTGAAAGTTCTGCAACACTTGTGTTGTGATGAGGGAAGTTTGTGATCCAGGGACAAAAAAACTGTGTGTGTGTGTGTGTGTGTGTGTGTGTGTGTGTGTGTCTCATTTTGAAGGCAATATAGAATCAAGTGTTTGAAAGGACTCAGCACAAACTGGAAAAATTGAATAGTTGAAAGCTTCCTAGAAGAAAGTGATCACTTGAATCCATATTCATCACAATGGCAGTGTAGATAATGAATGGTGTGGTGGAGGCTGGTGGCTCATTATTACAGCATTTCAATTAAAGAACAGGTCATACAAAAATAATGTCAACTAAAAGATTTTGATGTGTGTGTGTGTGTGTGTGTAAGAATTTGCGAGGAGGTTAATCTGAATGCCAGTGTGCATTAAGGATGTTAACAGCCAGCCACCTCAACATTCATGATGTTGGATCAACTGATTCTGTACCAGTCCCAGAAGGTAATTGTCATGCTATCTGTCCTTACCACTTGGCATCCTAATTTAGTTGCAAAATTCAAATTTTTACTCAAAATTGATGATAAGGTCTTTTCACACAAAGGGTCAAGGTACAATCACATTATTGGATTCATGTAACGGTGCCATCAGAGCACAAAGCAAAACAGTATTTATTCAGAACAAAAAAAAAATTGAGGCATGCACAAACATGGGAGCAATGGATGTGAGTTTCTTGTGTTGATCTTTTATCTGAGCCATGATGGAGAATATTTTGTAGTGGATGATAATACTAATCTTCAGAACCAAGTGTCTGAGGCATGGATGTGACTTGTGTTGTCACCGTCATACCCACCTGCACTCCCTTCATACCTGCCAGTGTCTGCAAGGCTACAGCAGTGTGTTTTTTACATTGTGATAACATTTTTAGTCACTGTAAAGAGGCTGTTTCTGCACAATGATTTTGTTATGTAAACAAACACACTGCTGGAACCCTAAGAAAATCAGTCTGCAACCAGTCACCATGCTGAGTGTGATTGCAGGTGACATATGTCTGTAAACAGAACTAGATAATTGTATTGACTTGTACTTTTGTCTGTCAGCTGTATTAGAGCATCCTTCAGTGATTAGCAAGTCCTCTGAAGCTTTCCTTGTACGCTAACAGAATACCTTAACCTCTGCTGGAGGGAAAAATAATTCAGTAGATATAAATAAGGCTAAATGTGTAGTAAATTGCAACATTCTTTTCAGCAGCTGTGATGATGTAAGTGTTGCCACATGTAAACAGTATTGGGAGCATAGTATTGTTGGCTTCCTTTTCCACCATGAATTAAACAAGTGTTATCTGTAAGCATATAAATCTGTACTTAAATGGATAGTAAAGTGGCCTCATGTTGCACTGCTGATAATTCTGCACAGTGTTATCTGTGTATGTATCCATTTCTCTTCTGTGGAGAGATTAATAATGGTATGAAGAATTGTTAGGCATGTTGAACCTCTTGTGACTCACAATCCCTTTAAGAAAGTACCCATGTAATATTCTCTCTCTCTCTCTCTCTCTCTCTCTCTCTCTCTCTCTCTCTCTCTCTCTCTCTCTCTCTCTCTCTCTCTCTCTCTCTCTCTCTCTCTCTCTCTCTCTCTCTCTCTCTCTCTCTCTCTCTCTCTCTCTCTCTCTCTCTCTCTCTCTCTCTCTCTCTCTCTCTCTCTCTCTCTCTCTCTCTCTCTCTCTCTCTCTCTCTCTCTCTCTCTCTCTCTCTCTCTCTCTCTCTCTCTCTCTCTCTCTCTCTCTTCATTTCTTTATGTAACTTCTATTGAGTGAAACTTGAGATGACAAATTGGTGATGTTCTCTGATATTTTTTTTTATCTCTTCTTTCAAAGTTAAATGAAAACTAAGGGGGTCCAACATGTTATTCAGCAATGGCATGATTAGGTATTTGTAGTGCAGACATTGGAATTGTACTATTTTACATTATCTAAAAGAAAGGAATATAATATTCAGATGAGATTAAAAGGGCTGTGTACCTCACTTGCTTGAGGGGCAGGAAAAAGAAGATACAGAGAATGCTATCAACATTCTGAATGATGTTGGTAGCCCTATCAGTCATGCTGAGACTTGCTTCCATCTGAGACTGTTTTTCTTTCTTTGTTTATTATTCTTCTGTTTATCTATATAACAAGATGATATCCCAGCAAAGAGAGTAGGTAAGACAACACCCACACACATGCACATCCACAGCCTTGATATAATTGTAAAAGTATCTCTTCCCAGCTTGAAACTACATGTTAGTGTTTTCTTTTTTTCAGATTTGCAAAACGTATGACAGAGATCCATTTTGTTTATTACTTTCATTTTTAGTGTCCTGTGGCTGCATAGATATTTGTTGTATAAGTAGCAGATATGAATTCAAAGCAATGTTGATGCACAGATGCTTTTCTATGATGCTTGTCTCGCATGAATTTGAGTCTGTGATCTGGTCAAGAGACATTATCTTTAAAAAAAGCTGATACAGACTTTGTGTTAACATTGTAAGTTACTTTTCCACACATCCCCAGGACATTGTACTTAGTACAGATCAAATCAAAGGGAGGAATGGAAAGTGAGATACCCTGTCAACCCACTGTCAAACCAAGACACACACATACACTCACAGCATTATACAAATTTTGGAATCATGCTGGATGTTGTCTGCCACTGGATGGAATATTTCATCATCCAGCTCTTTAGAATAAGATGGAACAAGAGGGACTTTCGTTTTGTCCACTCTCATTCCTTAACTGAATGACTTCAATCCTATTCAATCCATCTTAATATTACATATCTTTTCTATGTTTTCTACAGTTTTCATGGTTACCATTTTTTTTATTGCTAGCTCTGTTTTTTCCCTCCAGTAGTCATACTGCATCAGATCTATAATGATTCATTCCCATTTTGTCCATCTTGATTATACAGCGTGTAACTCTTTCCTTCCCCTCATTGGTAAGCTGTGGGACTCTGTGATGTGCAGTTTCCAGTGACTGGGACTCACTGAATAGATACTGAATAGAATATCAAGACTCATCAGCAGTTGAATTGATCTTGTGCTTTTTTAATTTACTTTGTCCTGGATTTTTCTTTTTAGAAACACTTAATATGCTTTTTAGGAGGAGGTGGAATTTTGTTTTGTAACCCATGGCATCTTCTTTTCATATAAAAGGAGTTAAATGTACTAAAGAACACAGGAAAAGCAGCCCAGTACTGTGTGTGTGTGTGTGTGTGTGTGTGTGTGTGTGTGTGTGTGTGTGTGTGTGTGTGTGTGTGTGTGTTTGCTTCTGTTATAATGACTTCAAGTCATATTTTAAGACACAGAATTTTTTATGAAAGGTTAATTGATGGAAGAGCACACAGGAATCAAACCCCACAACAGGACACTACCAATTGAACTGTAGTGATTGCTGTAGCACGAGGAGTTTGGCTCTCCTAAACTGTCCAACCACTTTGCATACAATAAGCATATTCCAGGCTCTTGCCTGGAATATGCTTCTTTAGTCATAACCATTGGTAGGAGTTTTCAGTAATGACCTCACTTTGACTTTGACTTTTGTCATTCTTAATAGGGTTTATTTGTATATTGTTTCTAGTTCTACAATAGTACATTTGAATGTGTGACTTGACTATTCATTCCAGCTTGCCCACCAGTTTGTATGAAAACAAAGGTTTACTAGTTATCATATATTTTACCATTCCTGCATCTCCATTTCAGCATGAACTTTGGCAATACTCTTGCTCCTCACTCATGTGAGGACACAGCCCTTCTCTTTCTCCCTGAACTGAAATAGCAGTGTGTATGTGTGTCCACTGAAGATGCAGTGACAAAAACATATTGTGTGATTAAAACCACATGGAGTACATTATCTTAAGAAGAACTTGAAGATAATATTATTAACTTTAAATAAATATTTATTTTCAATATAACAATTAGTACATAGGGAGATTATTTTCTTGTCTTGGCAGGGTGTATGTATGTGTGTGATGTTCAGCATGTCTTTGTGCTAACTGTTGACAGTATGCAGCCAAGCCTTTTCTGATATGGTAACTTCTTAGGAAATGAGCTTTATGTATTGGGAACTTGATGACCTGTACATCACTACAAATAATGTCACATCATGACAAATATATCTACAAGCACTGTAACACTTGGTGATTCTAAGAGTCACACACACACACACACACACACACACACACACACACACACACACACACACACACACACACACACACACACACACACACACACACACACACACACTTAGTTCATCAATTTCCTCTTTTCCCTTAGTGTAAACTACCCTTTCACCATGTTTCTGACTGTTATGTGTGACCTGAGTGTTTGAAAACTATAATCCTAGTCATCTTGTTAATATTCCCATCAAGGGTTTGGTGGAAGGTTCAGTTATATTCTCTGAATTGAAACAAAAGAAACAATGGAGGCCAAGCTTCCAGTACCAGTGTCTGCCAAAAGTTGAGATGCATCCGGGGATAATAAAGTCATTCTGTTACTAAGAGTTTTCTTCTCCTCTCAGGATGTTTGTATGTTACTTGTGGCAATTCTCTTCAGAGATTATGAGAGGATCAGTATTCAGCACATGAGCTGAGCTGCAGGGTGGTGCAGTCTGCTGCCTGAGCATCTAAGATAGATGGAAAATATTGCAGCAATACCCATTTGTGCCTTGCCATAATTGGAAGGTGAAAAGATTTATAGATCACAATGTTTTTTTATATTAATTTTCATAGGGAACGTGGCGGTCCTGTTGGAAGAACCAACTACCATTTGTGAGGACATGGCATTCAAGGAAGGAAGGAAAGATGTCAGCAGGCAAAGGTTGTGGCACCAAAAGAGATATATATATATATATATATATATATATATATATATATATATATATATATATATATATATATATATATTATATATATATATATATATATATATATATATATATATATATATATATATATATATATATATATATAGTGTCTACTAAATTATTCCCTCTATCTATTGATAGATTTTGTAATTTTGTCTTGAAATTTCCTTTACATCATTTGGTAACACTGGTCTCAGGATAAGAGATATCATTCACTACAGACCCAAAGGCCAGTGAGGCAGAGATGAGCACTTGGGCTACAGATGGCTATAACATATGTCCCTAACTTTACCACAGCACTAAGCATCAGGATAAGAGATATCATTCACTACAGACCCAAAGGCCAGTGAGGCAGAGATGAGCACTTGGGCTACAGATGGCTATAACATATGTCCCTAACTTTACCACAGCACTAAGCATCATAACACACTTGACAGTTAGTGCTGCCCTCCTGATCTCCCAGTCCCTATTTCTGTTCAGGATACAAGTCACCAGAGTTGTCTTTTGAAGAAATATTTATATTAATCTGATGTAAATTTTTTGATAAAAGCATTCGTCAAAAATTAATGATTAATTAAAAATGTTACAGACCTGTCACCTTCAAGGATATACATATATTAATTTCTTTATAGGGAAAAAGATCAGTGAGATTAGTAATTATTTATAAAATGGAACAATGTAGTGCAACCTTGATCTGCTGGCACAGTGCTGCAGGTGCACCTTGCAAGGCCATCTTCCTATTCTTATCAAAATATTAGACAATTATAAATTTTGTACCAAGAAAAGACCTAATGAAAGGTTAGCAGTTAGGAAAGCAGCATATGCATGTATAAGAAGAGATGGACTGTAATGTCATAACATTCTCTTTAACCCAGCAACATCCTGTTTGTGTCTGTCTGCTCACCAGAGGAAGTGCTCAGGAAATTGTTTGTGTGGGAGCTGCATGAATTCACTTCCTGACTGGTGTACATTTTTATTTATTTATTTATTTATTTATTTATTTTCTTTATTATTGATTGATACCAATTTATTTTGTACAGAAAGCAGAACTTTATGACAGGAAACAATAGACAGTTGCTTGCTGGCATTATTTTAGAAACTAAAGACAACATGTTAACTATGACCATAATATGAAACTTACTATCAATCTTAGTATCAACTTTGAAATTTTTATGAAAATAATGACAAACACTACAGTTTCAATGCATTATTATGTTGGCCAGCCAGGAACAATATACTGGATTAGGGAGGTGGGTTGATTCCATGAGGCAATCCTCTTGAATACCTACTTCATTGGGGCTTTTTTTCAGTATCAATGGGCCTTTTCCAGCCCTTAATGGACTTTTTTTCTAGTCTTTTCATTGGCCTTGACCAAAGCCCTATTATATAAAAAGGCAAAGTTTGATGTAAAATTAAAACTAAATTACATTTTTTCAGCAAATACATTCTGAACTTCCTGCTCCCAAATTAGCTACTGGTATAGCACTGCACACATCAACCACTTATGTGAAAAGGATAGCATGGAAAGCTTTCCAAGCACTTGAAATAAATTACTCATTATATCTAATTTGTAGATAGAATTATAGAATACACAATGTAGAAACTATCCATTCATTTATGGTAGTTCTTATCTCATGCTGACTCTCTCTGCAATCTGTACTACAAGAGCTACTCTTATTTATATGCTGATGTTAATAGATGTAAATAAAATTTCAGAACAAAAATTAAAATGATGCACTAGCCTGGATTCATACCCAGGGGTTCTGACCACCATGGCACAGTGTTTTGCCATTAAACTACTAGTGCTTAAGGGAAATAAGAGAGAGAGAGGTATCTGAGTTGCTGCCACACCATTGCAAGTATATGGGCCACAGGTTAAAGCTCATAATATGCACCTGCTTCCTGTGACACACAGTGGGACTCTACATTCAAAGAAACTATTCCTTAGGTCTAATTAAAAGATGAAACTTTTCTGTCATTCAATCTGCATCCTACTTAGTGTATGCAGTGTTATTCATGTGAATGGAGGGGAGAGTAAGGAAATCCATGCACATAAGTGACATGTGTTTGATAATGTTGTAATCACAAATACAAGATAATTTTTGTCATCTTAAATAATTTAAATCTTTTAACTTTTTATTTGTGCTTATCATCTTACTTAGCAAATTAAAAGCTGGCACCATACTTTACTTGTGGTGCAAACTAGCAATTCTGAATTATTTTCTGCCTTGATTGTACCAGATACAACTGTAATACTGAATGTCATCCAATCCAAAACCGGAGATCAGTAGTAGGTGGTACTGTATCATAGCTCCACAAATTGTGTTGCTAGCAAAAAGTATATGGTGCTTTTGAAGCATCCTCTGCAAAATAATTTAATCTGATCTAATATAATTAATTTGTAGCACATGTCCTTTGGAAATTCCCATGACAAAGATTCTCCTTTTGCCTCTCCATACACTCTGCTCTTGCATTCTTCACCCCTCTCAGTTTCCAATCATCTTTTTCTCTCAGGTACTCCAATGCTTCGTTCTTGTATCTTACTGAATCTTCCTTTCACACCCACAGTATTCACTTAACTTTCATATATTCCTATCACCTCCCTCTTTGTTTCCCAACTCTCTCTGCAACCAGACCATGTGAAGGTGGTGCATTTGAACAGTTACATAATTCCACTGGCAATTAATTCACTCACCTGTAGCCAGTTTTTCATATTGACTTTTATTGTTTCCACCAATCATTATATTCTTGCCACAAATACCTGATAATTTATTTCTATTACTGGGATTCTTGACACTCATTCCAGGTCTTCAACCACATACATCATACATGGCACTGTTACTCTTTCATGCATGACTTTCATTATTCTTTCATATGTGATAAAGATCTTACTTTCCTCCCTTGTAAATCTTTTCTTGTTTTTTTTTTTCAGCTATTTCATGTTCACAAATGACTCACCAGGGTATTTGATTTTGTTGATAAAAAATGCTCATATTTATTAAAATGACATCATGGCTGGATCCTTCTCATGTGGCTTTATTGACATTAGTTTTTCTGAAGACTGTTATCAATATGGTCTAGAGAACTGGATGAAAAAACCCATGAACAATAGTTGACATTTATTGTAGTCTGTTCACTGGAAGCTGTTCACTGGAAGCTGTGTGAACCTGTGCAGGTTTGTGAGCCAAGTGCTGACTGGCTGCTGCCACATGTATTCACTGCTTAATAAGTGATTTTTATTGTTGTACTTTATTTTGCCTTGATGTCATAATTAGAAAATTGCATCATATTTCATAAGTACAAAAACAATAATAATTACAAAATTCAAGTCCATCATGATAAATAAAGAATCAATAAAGAAAATCCATTCATTAATTCACTGGTGGTGGTGCCGTCAAGTACAGGAGTCAGGCAGCACTTCTACCACACAATCACTGGGAAAGTATGTGCTGCTTCTTCAGTCTTGTGGTATTATTTTTGTGATGTAATTATTATTATACAGCTTAACTTAAAAGTAACTGTGAAGTGGTGGTATGCACCACTGTGGTGCCTGTGTGGCTGTTGTACCTCACTCCTGTATTTGCTGGTACCATTAGGGCTGCATTCACTGATATATTTTCTTTATCAATTCTTTATTTCTCATGATAACCTTAAATCTTGTAATCATTGTTACCTTTAGGTATTTAAGAAATATGATTAAATGTTATAATTGTGACATAAATGTAAAACAAGGTATAACAATAAAAATTACAGAGTTGTAAATACAAGGCAGTAGCCAATAAACATTCAGGTTATAAACTTGTGTAGGCTCACACAGGTTGCTTGGATCAGCTTTCAGTGAACAGACTATATATACATCTCCCTAACACCTCCACCTTCATAGATTTACTCATGGTGTAAGCCATGTGTAGGTGGTGCGCTCATGTTTCTCCAGGAGCGATACCTCTCATTTCTATCTCTTCCCCAGTAGCCACTTGATATAAATACTTATGACAATATTGCAACCTTGCACTTTGTGTAAACCTCACCAGTTGTGAAACCTTTTGAATTTAAAGTGATACTCCTCCACAATGTGTTCTTCATGGACTCGGCTCAAGTCTTTCCTTTAATTCTGTGTAGATGCAAAAGGTGTTAATGAGTAAAACATGAAGCATAATAATTTGTTTTGCATAGTTGCAAGTGTATCTTCTTTTCTACTGTGCCTAGAATGTCATTCTCATGAGAGGCAAACAAAGACATGAACAAAGGAGGCAGGATTTGGCTGAGGGAGGAGGATGAGAGATGTATGGAGAAAGTAACTGGGACAGGATGTGAGGCATAATAAATATTAGGAACTTTGTTATATTTTCTCAGAGTTGAGGAGTATATGGGCAGCTAAAAGTAAGATGAATGTGTAGTTAGTAATTTTTCTGGATTAACAAAATGGTTAGGTATGTAAGCCACTGGTTATGTATTTTTCTGTTTTTTGCCTCATAAGGTGTATTCAGTCTTATAATTCAACCTTATAAGTATTACTTCCTTGATTTTGCCATGATGAATATTTGTCCCATATACATATGCGTGTATGTGCATGTGTGAGAAATTTTATATTATGTATCTTTTTTGCAGTGTTGGTGTAATGTTTGTGTTCTAAAACTTGATAACTTATAAACTATATTTGTTCTTTTAACTTACCTTGTTCCTTTCCAGACTATTAAGTGTATACAGTGCATCATAACAGTCACTCAGTGCAACATTTAGCAATTTTTTTTATTTTTTATCCTTGGGATCAAAATATGTATAGGAAGTTAGAGAAGACACTGCAAACAGATATAATGATCAACCATTGTTAATACATACAAATATACAAACAGAAGTACATGGGGACAGCATTTACAATCAAAATATAGTGTCATGAATATAAGTGGCATAAGAGTCTAAGACACCACTGGCCTGGGAACAATAGTGTGTGTTGTGGTTGGTAGTGATGGTGATGGTGAGGATGATTCAGACTCTACCACTTCTTTATTAGATTACAACTGTTACATGGCTTTACTTTCTTTGTGGCTTCATTGAAGGAAAAGTGCAGTGGACAGCATAGCCACATGGAGAGAAGAAAATATATGGGACACCACTGAAGATGTACTAACATGTACATCTCAGTACATGCACACACAGGTTGGCCAAAAGGAAAAGAATTGACAGTACACATTTTGAATTGACATCACACAGCTTTTACTCTACAAAAATTTCACTTACCTGTGTGTGTGTGTGTGTGTGTGTGTGTGTGTGTGTGTGTGTGCGTGTGTGTGTGTGTGTGTGTGTGTGTGTGTGTGTGTGTGTGTGTGTGTGTGTGTGTGTGTGTGTGTGTGTGTGTGTGTGAGAGTGAGTGTGTGTGTATGTGTGTCATAGGATTCCATTAAAATATCTTCTAAGAAACGTAACTGTGAATGTTTCATGCCAACATCTCAGTCTATATGAATCCTTAAAAGGCACCACAATGGTCTTTTATATATATAAAATGGAAAATTATACCTGTGAAGGAAAGCTAACATTGTTTGGCAGAAGTACTTGTTTCACTGCTATCTTTAGTCTCTGGTTACAAATATCTGAAAATTATTTTACAAATTTCTTACTGTACAGTGTGTGTGTGTGTGTGTGTGTGTGTGTGTGTATGTATATATATATATATATATATATATATATATATATATATATATATATATATATATATATATATATATATATATATATATATATATATATATATATATATATATAATTTATTTAAGTTTTTCTCCAGTTATGTGTAGATAGAAACCCCATTCCTTGTTTTCAACATAAAAGAAATATCATTATCAGGATCAACAGTGAAAGCAACTCATGATGCATGTTTCTCAACTTTCCCTCAGTACCTTTCTCTTAAAGTGTAGGAGTACAAGTATACATATAAATTTCAGGAGTTGAGTAAAATTTAAGCTTTCAACAAAGTGGTACTTGGCACATATTGCAAACTTAGGAGTGTCAGTATGTATACTAACATTTCAGACACTAAAATCCGTATGAAACTCAAAAAGCCTTTCTTATTTGGTATACATTATATTCTTTGACTAGATATATTTCTATTGATCATCTATTGCATGAATTTTCTTATCAGTGTTACCTAACTTGACTGTATTATTGCTTTTTATACTATCTTGCCTTGAGCAACTTGAGGGATGCTTTGGACCCAGGGTGATGGTAGAAGTGGTGGAGGAAGTGGAAGTGTCTGTAGAACCTCGAGAGGGCAGCATTGTGGACTCTGAACCCTCGTGAAGAACTTCCTTCCAGCCAACTCTTTTTGTGCCTGAGGAAGTCATTTTACACAGGTCAGGAGGCACAGGGCTGTAGTCATCAGGATGCAGATGGCTCTTGTATCCTATGTAGCCACTGATACTGTTGTGTCTGGTGCAGTTAGGGATGTTAGTTCTTGATTTTGAGTAATAGACAGGATACTCTTTAGCTTTCCCACATACGGCTGCATGGGAGGCATTCAGTTGTGGGTTACTGTAGAAGCTGCCGGTGCAGCACTGATCTACACCCAGGTGGTGGTGGTGGACACACTGAAGGCTGCTGTAACTGTAGCTGTGCACTGAGTGGGAGCGCTGTAGAGCATTGTATTGAGATGGTTTGAGACAACTCCTGCGTGGCTGGCCTGTTGCATATGCTCCTGATGTGCCTGCTAGACAAAAAATAACTATTATTTCTGCTTACTTATTAAGATAGGCATAGCCAAGGAAGTTATAGACATACTACAAGCTAAAAGAAGCCTAGCCCTGGAAAGCACTTGTTTATGGTGGCACTATACTTTCTGCTTGAGAATGGCTGTAATCTTGAAGATACCAACCCTGAGACTCTCACAACCCTGACTACTGTATTCTATACTCTGCATGACCTTTCTGCTTGCTTACCAGTATTCCATGACATTTGTGTGCAGGTGTTTACTACCATCATGACAAGACATCAAATGAAAAGACAATATTACCTGTCTCCTGTATCTGTTCACAGTTGTCCTCACAAAAACCTGAAGCTTCTATCTGGATTGAAGGGCTGAAGCTTGGTCTCATAGTTGGCAGTTGGTGAGGCTGATTGTACTGAGGGGAGTGTGAGGGGAGGTGGTAGCACATTGGCATCTTCTGGTACAGCTGCTGTTCTTCCTCCAGCTGCTGTTGAAGGTGTGGCTGGCCATGATATATGACCTGAGTGGGTTGTCGTGGTATTTGGTATTGTACAGAACTTATGTTGTGGGGTCTCTTGGAGAAGCCATAAGATTCACTGCTGTGCTGGGATGATGCTATTGAGACTTGATCATCTTCATAAGGGTTAAATGTCTCTTGCTGTTCTAGTAAAGGATCACAGCTGTCTGATGTTGTGGGACAAACATCAGGATTATTTGAGGAATGGATAACATTTCTTGTTTCCTGAAACTGCTCGTATTCATGTCTTTGTGGGCTTGCTGAAGCAACAATAGTTGTTTTGTCTTCAGAAGATACTTTGTCATTTTCAAGAAGAAATATGTCACTCTTCCCACTCACGCCTCCATTCAGCAGTGGACTGGAGCTCCTGGACCGTGAAGAGGTGCCAGAGAAAGGAGGCAGAGGTTCAGGTGTGTTGGAGTTGGTGTGGGAGTTGATGAGGCAGGTGTGCTCACTTTCCTCCAGTCGTGTCTGACTGTCGATGGACTGCAAGTACACATAGTAATCACTGGTAGTTTCATCTGTGAATTTGTGATTTTGAAGAGATACTGAAATAAATCTAAGCTACCAATTTAGTTCAGTTACTTGGGTGCACAGTCATAATTGTAACTAAGATGTTTAAAAATGCAACTTTTCTTGCATTAATATAGTCTATACTGTGTACAATATTTTACTGTAAATCCTGCATGTTTTGCATGAAAATAAGTTGTGAAAATTTACCTGATACTCAGGAGGAGGACCTTCACTTATAGATGTGAGGGGAAACTCATCTCCCTGAGTCAAGGTCCCTGAGGTAGGGGTGTAGACCTCCAGCGCGGTGGTCTTGCTTGATGAAGCTGTAACAATAGTCAGTTGTAGGGATGTCAGGGAGCAGACATGTCCATCTATTAACCACTAACTGCATGCAGTATTAATCTTTGGGTTTCCATCCTAAGCACAACTCTCTGTGTCATGATGGTTATGCAATTTCTTTTAACAGAATTTAATAAGTGATTTGTACCTGTTTATATTCACAACTTGGGAATACATCCAAATTATAATGTTAAAATTTTTAGTACATTACTTTTCAGACAGGATGTGATGAAAGAAAACAGCTGATATTCAGAGAAAAACTGTTATCTAAATTATGAAGTAGCTTTTGGTCTGAAACAGAACTAACCAATGAAAAACATCTTATACAAAATATAGTTATAACTGTAACTATGCCAAAATTTAATGCAAAAAAGAACATGCTTGGAATTACAAAATAGAAAGGAATTTCACCAGCGACACATGAGGCAACAAGAACTTTGGAATAATTATAAAAGATGACTTGTTGCTACAAAAAAAAACTATAGAAAATTGATTTACAAGAATGACTTTTAGAATTACAAATCCCTTTTAAATAACCTTTAATTGCATGCATGATGAGAGAATTAATAGTTATTATAGTAAGATTTGATTATTGATGATTATGCCCTGTATGGTAAATTTGCTTTAGAATATGTATACTGAAGATGGTTCAGTGATTATTTACAAAGATGATGAGAAAAGATGACATGAAGGTAGGCCAGGAAAATTACAATTGCCTATAATGAGAGAGAGAGAGAGAGAGAGAGAGAGAGAGAGAGAGAGAGAGAGAGAGAGAGAGAGAGAGAGAGAGAGAGAGAGAGAGAGAGAGAGAGAGAGAGAGAGAGAGAGAGAGAGAGAGAGAGAGAGAGAGAATTTCATTATTATACTCAAAGGAATAAGAGAAGCAAGAAATATGGACAGAAAAACACTTGTTTTGTAAGGATGACTGAAAGGACAATTGAAATAAATACAGATCAGAAAAAGCATATCCCTAGAATGATGCAAGAAATACCAAGTAGAGACACTTGTGTGGAATATACTCTATATTTAACCATCAAGACAGAAAATATCCATGAGTTTAAAAGATGTGGATATGGATAAACGTAGAAATGATAAGATGACACAAGCTCAAATCCTGTAGTATTACTTATATATGTATAATTAATGAACCACACACATATACACAAACTCTGGAATAGTCTATATGAAGTAAGAGTGGTGACCAGTGAACTTCAAATGTAGAAAAGACTGGATGAATACATATAAGTAGTCAGGAACATACAGGTGTGCTGAGATCCTGTGTACTGAAACTTGTGAAATACATGCACACACAGAAATGAGTAAGTGGACTTCACTTACTCTTACTCACCTGAAACATTTCTCTTCAGAGCTCGCCGCCGCAAGAAGCAGACAATGATGGAGATGTTGAGGACAAAGAGAGCAGTGGCAGTGAGACAGATGAGGAGCATGATGAGGCGGGACACTCGGGGCTGCTGGCCACTCACACTGCTCCCCACTGCTGCCTCCTCCAGCCCACCTGTGGCAAGACATGTTGATATGTACCACCAAGGATCAAGGCCCAATAAGTACATATATTAAATTATCTCTATTCACATTTTTCTTAATACTGCATTTGTTTGAACATTGTATTCCATATTGATATGTGGATATATGGGATGAAGGAATGCAAGTTAAGTCTATGGTGCTTTAGTTTCTTATGTTCTCATCATTCTGGGACCATTCTGCAGGCATAAAGGGTGTAAAATATTGTGAAGTTATCAGCAAGAAAGGGAAAAGTGAATGGTATAAAATGCTATAAAATAGCTGATTCATAAAAGTCTCTTATTATAAAATGCCTTATATGTTAACAGTGAATGACAAAAATAAGGATTCATACTAATTTAACCAGTAAAAAAAAAAAAGAAAAGGAAGAAAAAACTAAAGAAATGTATTGTCCTCTGAAAAAAAAGGCATATTAGAAAGCTAAAAAGAAAGAAATATGTCGCACAGGATGAGCCACATACCTAGCATTGTAATCTTGACAGGTGGTGAGGTGTGGTTGGAGTGGCCTCGGTCATTGTAGGCTTGGATGACAAAGGAGTATTCTGCTGTAGGAGTGAGGCCCTTGACGATGGTCCTTGTTGTGTTGCTACCGTGGACATCCAGGAGCTACAACAGTGTTAATCTTTGCTTTACAGAAATGTCCAGTAATGTAAATTTATCAGTGACATTACTACTGATGCATTATCAGTGTAAACTTCCTCATCAAATTTATATGCATACTATATATATATATATATATATATATATATATATATATATATATATATATATATATATATATATATATATATATATATATATATATATATATATATATTTATATATATATATCTGCCTTCATAATGTAGAAAAGGAAATATAAAAAAAAGAAATTTGAGGAAGATAAATCTACTGTGTATATTTCTATTTTTCCCCCTTTGAACTCAATTATCATTTTCTTTCTACATCATTTCATTTCTCAAATTTCATAAATAAATGAATATCATTTTAGTGTATGCACACAAGTGGCACATGTTGAACACTTCCAGTGCTCACCTCCTTGCTGCCACCGTCTGTGGTGTGGTACTGCAGCAGGTATCCATCTGGCGCAGCACCTGATGGGTTGTTGATCCAGGAGGCAATGACAGAGCTTGAAGTTTGTATGCTCACCTGCCAGTATAAAAAGCCATTATAAGGGATTGCATACACACACACACATGGTTTGGGATACATGAGATACTGAAGGACATGGAAAGAGGCTGAAGAAGAGTGCTTGTAGAAGAGATGTTAAAAAGTATAATTTCCCATGTAGGAGTATTGGTGCATGGAACAGTCTGGATAAGGAGATAGTATATTCAAGGCTAAGTTGGATATTAAAAGATATGGAGATGGGACAGCACAAATATACCTCTTTTCTCATAAAGCACAGTTAGGTAAAATACAACTAGATAAATACACACACACACACACACACATGTACTCATAATGGGTAGTAAAAGGCTGATGAGACACAAAGGAAATTTGTAAAACTGTTGAGCAATAACAAGCCTTGACAAGCTCCATTAGGCAATTAGACACCACCTCTGGCTTGATCAGGACTCATAAAGCTCATGTCTAAATCAATAACTCTATATCTGGCACATAACTCATTTCAGCTGTGCATGATGTGGCTGGGAGAAATGATGAAAGTAGTTGGCAGGTCATGATTCCCTCTGCTGCTGTCTTGACCACATCCTTTTCCCTTCCTCTGTCAGTACCTCAGTTGGCCTCTCCATTTCCTACTTTCTTATTCCCCACCACACCTTCCCTTGTTACATTTATTCCCTTCTGCCTTCCCTGTCTTTCATTCAAGGATGTATTAGTGATATGCGATATCTGGTCTCTCTCTCTCTCTCTCTCTCTCTCTCTCTCTCTCTCTCTCTCTCTCTCTCTCTCTCTCTCTCTCTCTCTCTCTCTCTCTTTACTTTTAAGGGTATATTAACATAAGGCCATTTGTCCCCCAAAATTTTCTCCCTTAAAACAAAACAAAAAATAATCAGCTTAATATATACGAGTATGTAATAGATATTAATAATCGGGCATGTCAATCAGAGAGAGAGAGAGAGAGAGAGAGAGAGAGAGAGAGAGAGAGAGAGAGAGAGACTGTCACAATTGCGAGAAAAGGGTTCATCTCCCGTCGTGAAACTATTGTTGTTCAGGATTGAACTCGTAACCTTTAGGGTGCAAGGTGAGCAATCTACCAGAGAACCAACCAATCCCAGAGAGAGAGAGAGAGAGAGAGAGAGAGAGAGAGAGAGAGAGAGAGAGAGAGAATACGTATATGTCAAGTCAGAATCTCGAGTGCTATAAACTAACTTTTGAATGAGACCATATTCTGAAACACTTCCCCGACGCGACACCATAGGGCCTATAGTTGAGATGATAAGGGTTTTGAAGGCTGTTTTTTTACCGTTATAGTGGCATATTAACAAGATTTAACAGAAGAAAGACTCCTGAGAATCCGGCTAATCATCTCTGTGACTTTTGAAAATAATCATGGTGAGAGAGCAAAGCGTTTCAGACTACGAGCCAGTCTTACGTTGAAGCTAATGGGCGCGGCGGGCAGGATGGGCGGCGTGAGGGTGAAGGAGACGGAGTGGGAGCCCTGGGAGTTGTGGGCGGCGCAGGTATAGTTCAAGTAGTCTCGTATAGTGACACTCTTCACTTCCAGCACCGATGACCATTCTATTACGTCATCCACCAGCTGTAGGAGGAGCAGCCTTTATTTAACACACACACACACACACACACGTATTTAATCCTTTACTGATTAAACATCCGTTGGCTATTGGAGTTGCTTTCTCTTGAATTTGCAAAAGTATCTTGCAATTATATAGACGTTCTCAATGCATTCAGTAATAAATAATTGTAATGGTAAATATTTTTGTTCCTATATTTCCGTTCAATAGAGCTTTTTCAGTACATAAGGACGTCAGTCAACAGGTGTGTATGTGCAGCACGTGCTACACACGTATTGTACGTCTGTACTAAATTTAAGCATAAAAGAAACTATGAATGCTCAATGGGGTGGAGTTCGACCTGTGGCACGTGGATGATGTATTTCCTTCCATCTGAGAAAATTTCCTTGTCCCCCGCCGTCCAGGTGAATGTGGGCGAGGGTGCGGCCCTCACGCGGCAGTCCAGCACGCCCATGCCCCCGATGGGTGCCAGGGAGCGCCGCTCAGTCTCTCCCGTTTGTGTGATGCTGGACACAGGCTCGGGAGCCTCTGATAAAGAATTACAAACACCACCAGTTAATAAGCTTAGAGTGCCAGTGTTGTATATGGCCAAATATACACAAATAATCCGCTGCAGTACTACATATCAGAAAAAAATCGTGGGTATATCAAATTGTATTCGTATTTTTTTCATTATATAAGTTAAAATGTATGATTTTACGATTAATATTCTTTTACTATTAATTTTATATAAACAATTTATTTCGTGCCAGAGAACCAAGTAACAAAACAATTCTTTTCATAAATTTCGTGAGATTCCATATATTTATAGTAGTATTCTTAATTTTACTTATACTATATTTGTTCTAGTTTTCTATTGATTGACAGCCAATTTGTTACAATTCTAAATGACGCGTGTCTCTAAATCTCACTCACGTGTCACAACGATGGCGGTGGAGATCGGAGGAGGCGAGTCGATGCTGTTGGAGGCGTAGCAAAGGTAGAGGCCAGTGTCCTCCTTGCGGGCCCACTCCAGCACCAGACGGGCCTCCCTCAGCCCAGAGGACAGTATGGTTTCGGGCCTGACGAGATAAGCTTATTGGTTATCTTAATTCTACAGTTGTATGTCTTATCAAATCTTTTATATTATGTGCTATGGATTTTACTTCTGGATTTTTTTTTTTAAGGTAACATTTTGTTTCTTTTCTCAGTTTAATTTTTTTTATATTTTTACTACTCGTGTTCTTTGCAAGGCAGACACTTCTTACGTTCACTCATTTATTTCTTCAATTTCAATTTCAATCAAGGTGAATAAACGATACATTAATGTAGGTAAGGTGTAGAACAAAAAATATGAGAAAATTTATTAATGAGTAAATAAACAAACAAATAAAACTATAAGATTAATAAAAAAAAAAAAAAATACATAGTAGCCTGAGAGCAGACAAAATATCATGCCATTTTTCCTCAGCCAAATGAAAGATGACGCCAGTTATGAAAGTAATAATGAACGCTCAGGACAAATTGTGTACAAAATGTTGCCTTTTTAGGAAGCGAATGGCACTACATTTATTGTCTGAGCATTGCGAGTGGGCCAGTGTGGATCCAGTTACCTGCGTGGCGTGGGGAGTGATGGTGGTGGTGATGGTGAAGCTGGTGGTATTGGTGAGGGGGGAGGGTGTCAATGCGCCAGTGATATTTATGGTGACAGTACCGAGTGCCGTATCGTGCTTATGATGATAGTGATGAGGATAGTGCGGATTGATGTGATGATAATGGTAACGAGGGTGATGTGCTCTCCCCATCACGCCTTGCGGCCACGCTGGGCGGTGTGAACTGCGGTGAGTGACGATGATGGTGATGAATGATGGTAATGTGGGTTGTTGTGAGTAAAGTAATGGTAACAGTTAAGCTCCCCTCTCCCCTGCGCAGCGCCCCCCCCTTCCCTGTGGAACCCCTGTGGTGCGGACGTAAGTGGGAGGCAGGCAGATAGGTAGGCAGGCCCCTCACCTGGTGTCCGCGGTTTCCCTCACCCAGGTGATGTTGGGCGGCGGGTTGCCAGCAGCAGAACACAGCACGGTGGCGGCGCTGTCCTCGTCCACCGTCACACGCTTGGCTGCCAGTAAATCCTCCGGCCCATCTAAGGCAAGAAAAGGTACGCATTCATTAAAAGGAAGTTAAGATGACTGGCCATTATTCTTATTTCATTCAGTCATCCATTCAGTGCGATAATACAAGTGAAAGCAGTGATTCTTCCAGTGTGTGATAATATGCATAGCTTCCAGAAACCCTTCTGTGTTGAAAAAAAAAAAAAAAAAACGTCATTTTTGATAACTGAAAATCTTTTTATTCATAACCTATATTGGTATGATAAGAATATCAAGGATATCAATGGATCACTAAATACAAAACCACAAATGATGTCCCCGCAGGAGATGGAGTGCCCCCGCGTGGATATTCTCAGAGACTAACACTGCACGTTGATGGAGAAGGAGGAGTTGATGGCGGCCTGGGAGGTGCGGGCAATGACAGTGTAATTCCCCGAGAGGCGGCGGGAGGTGCGGGGCAGTCTCAGTTGTCCCCCGTCGTCATCATGGCCCTCATTCTGCAGCGCCTCGGGACCCCGCCACCAGCTGTACCTGCGACCACCACCACTCTCCTGCTTCAGGGTATTACACCACTGCTACTGTTGTCAATACTACTACTACTACTACTACTACTACTACTACTACTACTACTGCTACTACTACTACTACTACTACTACTACTACTACTACTACTACTACTATGATACTTCTACTACTATTACTACTACTACTACTACTACTACTACTACTACTACTACATCTCCCATACAAACCCACATCGTACGTATGTTCACGTCGAAAGGAGGGAACAGCCTCTGATCACGGCACCTCTAACCAAAACCATCTTTGAAGTTCAGATATTCCCTTTTCCTACGAATATTTACCGAGCTCTTCAGTTTTTCGCTTTGTATCTAAAAAATGGTTCCCCTTAGATAAACACTCAGTACCACGGGGGCTCTTTGCGTAGGCTGGGAAGCGAGGAGAGGCATAATGTTGTTTTGGTATTCCTTTTAATCCGCCCGGGGAAGAGAGGGTTGTGTAGGAGGAGAAGCGTTGAGGATGAGAGGAAGGATTGGATAGAACAGGTGAGGGTTAGGTTAGGTTAAGTGAAGGTTAGTGGTGTGATGTAAGTGTGTCGAGTTTGTTATATCTATGTCTCTCTCTCTCTCTCTCTCTCTCTCTCTCTCTCTCTCTCTCTCTCTCTCTCTCTCTCTCTCTCTCTCTCTCTCTCTCTCGTTCGCTCTCGTTATTTTTGTTTTGCTATATTGAGCTCTGCCATTTTTCATTTTT
>NC_087152.1:5087500-5092500 GCF_035594125.1 Scylla paramamosain | reverse complement strand
CACACACACATGACAACAAAAAGGAAGAAGTAAAGAAGAAACAAGAGTGAGAGCAGGTGGCAGGTGTGGGAAGCAGAGTTAGTTAGGAGAAGCAAGTTGGCAGTGCACTCACGGATCACGTCGAGAACCAGCGTCGTGTTGGTAGCGACGCCCATACCGTTGGCGGCTTCGCAGGTGAACACACGCCCGTGGTCCTCTGCAGTCGCCCTCACCTCCACCTCTGACCTGTGGTGGAAGGCGCCCAGGTGTATTAGAACCATATTCTGAAATCCATTTGCGCCGCATCTCCACTATGTTCAAAAGCCTCTATTTGAAGCTGCACGGTTTTTTTTAGGATTTTTATGGCTGTAGTGACAGATTAACAAGATTTCTACCTTATTAACAAATTAAACACTCTTAACTACTACTACTACTACTACTACTACTACTACTACTACCACCACCAGCACCACCACCACCACCACCACCACCACTGTCGCTCTGGTCAATACAAAGAATTCACAAGAGGAGGATAGAGACAAGAGTTACTGCATAAGACCTTTGGACCCCACATAGGCAGCAACAGGCCCAGCTAACCCTATGTATACTCCCACTTCCCTTCCCTCGTTACTTTTGCCTGGTTTCCTCAGTGTGATGAAGACTCCATGCTAGGGCGAGGCTGGCGGAATGGGTGAGGAGTGGGGCGAGCAGGGACATGGCTGGGTTGGTGGGGATTGTAATGTTAATGCTAGCTTTATGAGTCTATAGGATAATATCACCGAAAGAGTATATTGTAGCGGGGTCTTCATGTTTCAGCTGTAAGAAGTAAAAATTGTAAGATGGTTAAGCTAAAGGGAAAGAGAAAACAAAAATAGGAAGAACTTACAGTAATAATGTCAAGAGAGAGAGAGAGAGAGAGAGAGAGAGAGAGAGAGAGAGAGAGAGAGAGAGAGAGAGAGAGAGAGAGAGAGAGAGAGATCACATTTCCCGAAGACAATCAGTTAATTCTGTCATCGTCCTTCCTTCCTTCCTTCATTCATTCCTTCCCTTCCCTCCCTTTGTCCCTGTCTCCCTCCTTTCCTGCTTTCTCCCTTTGTCTTCGTCTCTTCATTCCTCCCTTGACTTACCTCCCTGTCCTCTCCCAAACCCACACTCAAATCAATCAAGACGGCAAATAGACTCCATAGATAACTAGATCAGTGAATGAATAATGAGCAAGTCCATAGAGCGCAAAGAGGAACAAGGTATTGGAAGCTTTGAGGTGAATCCTGTGATCGAGACGAGAGTGAAGCTTTCTGCCAGAGAGAGAGAGAGAGAGAGAGAGAGAGAGAGAGAGAGAGAGAGAGAGAGAGAGAGAGAGAGAGACTTAAACACACCACCTAACACACCCATACACACAAAAACACGTCTTCAGTGACCAACGAAACTACTCCTTGGTGCCTCACTCAATTCGACAATACTCCCCTAAGCCTAACGGTCATGTTTCTTTTTCTTTTCTCCCGTTCCTCCGACTCCTCTTAAACATCCGTCTCTCGCAACTCACGTGGAAACAGTGCCGCCGTAGAGACCCTGGGACTGCGTGTGGGTCGTCTCCGTCAGGGGCACACCGTTGGAGTGCCAGACGAGGGTGGAAGGCGGCACGCTAGACGAAGATTGGCAGGTGAGAGTCGCTACCTGGCCCGCCTCCACACTGCTCGGCGTCACCCACGATGATACTTCCGTCGGGGGAACTGCGCACGGGGAAATACATCGAGAAAGAGAGAGTGAGTGGAAGGAGCTGGGAAATATTGCACGCGAAGGAATAGATGGAGTAGATTGAGGGCGTGAGTGAAGAAGAAGGAAAGGAAGGAAGGAAGGAAAAAAAATGATGCACACAACACTGAAGGAGTGTAATAAGGAGAACAGAAACTGGGAGATTATAGCATTGTATTATAGATAGAATGTGGAAACAAGGAAAATGAGTAGAAAATGGAAACTAGTGGAAAATGAATTATGGAAAGTATAGCATTGTATTGACAGAAAGTTGAGGCAGCAGGGAAAAAAAAATAATAGATGGGAAAATAAGGCATTACAATGGCGGATAGAAAGTGGAATTAGTGTTGAGAAAAAAAGAGAAAATAGTAGAACAGCAAAATACGCGAAGCTGCAAGAAATCAGAAGGCCTACACATGGTAGTCCTAACAAACATACCTGCCTATAACCACTTACCTTCCCTATCCACAAATTTATCTAATTTTATTTCAAGTCTCCTTGTTAAGTTGATACTAACAATTTGATTACTGAGTGTACTGTACATAGCCACTACTCTGAGAACCAAAATCTCTCTCTCTCTCTCTCTCTCTCTCTCTCTCTCTCTCTCTCTCTCTCTCTCTCTCTCTTGCGTTTGAATATCTAATTTTGACTACTTTTAAACAGGCTATAGTAGAAGTTATAATCCGAGAATGTTGTCATGATTTTAGTGACAGTTTAACGAGTTCAACACCTACAAAGAAGAAAAATATCCATGAGGCGAATATTAATAATCTCATTGGCCTTTTAAAAATACTCCTGATGAGAGAATAAAGCGTGTAAAAATACGAGAGAGAGAGAGAGAGAGAGAGAGAGAGAGAGAGAGAGAGAGAGAGAGAGAGAGAGAGAGAGAGAGAGAGAAAGGAAGAGAAAAAAAGAAGTAACATAAAAATAACTACCAAAATCAAGAGTGGCAGAGGAAGTTAGAAGTTTAGGAGAGAAAAATCACACTGGAGAGTGAGAGGGAGAGTGAGAGTGACGGAGTTAATAAGGGATGGACGCCCGGGGGAGGAAGGGAGGCAGGGGGGAGGGAGAAGTTTTGGGAAGTAATAAATGATGACTTGGTGAGAGAGAGAGAGAGAGAGAGAGAGAGAGAGAGAGAGAGAGAGAGAGAGAGAGAGAGAGAGAGAGAGAGAGAGAGAGAGAGAGAGACACACACACACACACACACACACACACACACACACACACACAACTTATTCACCACATCTTGCCTCACATTTACACCACACAGCTAGCAAGATCAAAAGAGCAGTTAGCTTGAAAATAGCGGTAGAAGAATGTAAGAGATGCAACACTGCTGCGATGAGAGAGAGAGAGAGGCTGAAAACAGTCAGTTAAAATGTCACATGATGAACAACAACAAATAGAGAGACAGGCACCGTCACTCACATCTTAGGCTGATGGTGGAGTGGGAAGTCATGGGCGTGGTGGTAGCTGGGTTGGTGACCTTACACGTGACCTGCTTCCCATTGTCTACCCTCGTGACGCGCAGCTGAGCACGGATCCGCGTCACGCCCCCTGCGCTCTCGTCCTCCACGCCCACCACTTTCTGGCCCGCCTTGTATAGACTGATGGGTGAAAGAGAACGGGAGGGTAGCTTGGTCAGGTGTGTGTGTGTGTGTGTGTGTGTGTGTGTGTGTGTGTGTGTGTGTGTGTGTGTGCTGCTACTACTACTACTACTACTATTACTACCCCAGCACTACCACCACTACCACCACCACCGCTATTAATACTACTATTGGGCACGGGAAAGGATAATAATAATAACGGTAATAATGATAATAAAGGTAAATGAAATACTAACAACAAGAACAAGAGTAACGACAGAAATGCAAACAAAAGAGAGAGAGAGAGAGAGAGAGAGAGAGAGAGAGAGAGAGAGAGAGAGAGAGAGAGAGAGAGAGAGAGAGAGAGAGAGAGAGAGAGAGAGAAAGTCCAAAAGAGAGCAAGGACAAAAAAAAAAAGAAAGAAAACGGCGTGTTAGCCTCAGGTGGTAGGAGGAGAAGCACGTTTGTATCAGTAATCTCACGCTGAGCATCTAATTAGTAAACCTTGATGCAAGGGAACACACACACACACACACACACACACACACACACACACACACACACACACACGAGAAGCCATCCTGAGTTCATTGGAAGGAATACAAGAGAATTTTCAACAACACCATTATCTTCAGGTCCTGACTAAGCTGTTTGACTTCAATCATTCCATACACTTGCTTAAAAAAAAAAAAATAAGTAAATAAATAAATAAATAATAATAAAAAAGTAATAATAAATAAAGTGAAAATATAAACTAAGTCCTATGATGTGTTTTGTATTGGCTACGTATGAATGTTCAAATGTACTGGAAGAAATGTAATTAGCTACGGTATATAGAGCAAACAAAGGAGAACTCTACAGCTACGTAATGTTTGTTTTGGGGGCAGGGTATAGATTATTGTTTGTATTGTAATGTATTGTGCGTTTAATGTAGGTGGAAGCACAGTGTGGAGTTGCAGGGATAGTACAAGGAGGTAGTGTTATAGAGGCCCATTACATTTTTTTCTTTCCAGATATACGTACAAGGAGTGTTAAGTTCGTGGGCTGAGATACAATGAGGTTCTGTAAGTGATCCGTGACATCATCTTTCTAGACATACAAGGAGCGTTAAGTTCACGGCCAAAGATACAAAAAGACGGGCTCCACACACACACTTTTAACTAAATTTACAACGGGATGTGGCAAATAAATTATGACGATGCTGAGTTGCCTCCGTAGAAATACATCAATACTTTAGACCACGAAGTTATTAGTCATTCCTCGTACACACGGATTGCTGGGTCGAAAACAGCAATAAAGAAAATTAAACTTCCACAAAACGCCCACGTGTTACTGTCACATAAATGGTAAAACAATGGAAGGAAAAAAGTGATAAAGAAATGTAATTAGTCTGGATTATAAATTTCACGCGGCCGATATTAGTATTCTTTGTTGTTTGGAAATTGGCTTGTTGTAAAATTGTGAGTTTTTTTTACCTGTTGGTTGTTGCTACAGAGAGAGAGAGAGAGAGAGAGAGAGAGAGAGAGAGAGAGAGAGAGAGAGAGAGAGAGAGAGAGAGAGAGAGAGAGATGAATCAACAGTATTTACTATATACATTTTGGCTTACAATAAAAATTATGCAATTGTATGTTTTGTCGGTGTCCATTTGTAAATTACTAAAAAGACTTATTAATTGCAAGCATT
>NC_087152.1:5072500-5080000 GCF_035594125.1 Scylla paramamosain | reverse complement strand
CTTCAATACCATCACTAATATATCACGATGGTGAAGTGTTTCCTTAGATGTGACAAAACTGACGGCACGGGAAGACTGAAACGTGACTAATGGTTATCATTGAGAGAGAGAGAGAGAGAGAGAGAGAGAGAGAGAGAGAGAGAGAGAGAGAGAGAGAGAGAGAGAGAGAGATACCAGCGGAGTTTTTTTTAGTTAATTTTTGTTGATCTTTTACTAGTTTTTTATTATAATTGTTATTTTTTAGTTACGTTTTTTTTTTGTTTAGCTGTTAATTTCTTTTTTTCACTAGCTTTTTAGGTTATTATTACTGTTATCATTAATTTATTTAGGATCAGCTTTTTCATCTTTGGTCACTGCCATTAACACACACACACACACACACACACACACACACACACACACACACACACACACACACACACTATACTCACAGTGCACAGTTAGGGTGACATTGGCAGTGAGTGGTCGAGTCAGCAGATCACTGGACACCCGGCACTCGTACACCCGCCTCGTCCTCCTCTCGCGCCGCCGTCACCCTCTGCTCCACTCTTATGGTCCTCTCCCGGGCAGTGGTGCTGACGGTGGTTGCGGAGGTGGGCGGGACGGCAGTAGTCAGGGAGGCACTGGTGGGCTGGTGGGCGGGGGCGTGGGTCAGCGGGCGGCCGTGTCTGTACCAGGTGACGAAAGGGCGTGGCCTGCCCCCTTTCACTTGGCATACTAGTGTTCTATGGTCGCCCACAGCCAGCACGTCCCCAGTTCGATACCCGGTGATGGTTGGTGGGTCAGGTGGGTCTGGAAAGGATATGGGTTGGAATAAATTAATGCAGGAAGAGGAAAGGCTCACTCCATAAGTACTGCGTTGTTTGGAAGGGATGGTTGTGTGTTTGTCTGTAGCTGTCGTGTCCCCAGTTCGATACTCGGTGGTGGTTCGTGGGGTTTGGGGCACTGGGAAGCATATGAGTTGGAATGTATATAAAGAAATAAAATAAAATAAGCTAGTATAAATAGATAGATAAATAAACGTATAAGTAAGTAAAATATATGAACATAATTATAAACACAGTAAATAAATGGATAAATAAAAAAAAACTATTAAATGAATGAGTAGAAAAATATATTACACACAAATAATAGTGAACGAAAGAAAACAGCAACAACAACAACAACAACAACAGAATAGGAAACTGTTATTCATTTTTTTCTGTCATCCTACAGACACAATACAAAACACAATGCACACATTTATAATTGTTCCTCTCTTTAAATGTACCGCGGCACAGTACACACACACACACACACACACACACACACACACACACACACACACACACACACACACACACACACACACACACACACACACACACACACACACACACACACACACACACACACACTCTGGGCCACGTGAATTTACAGGCAATATATATTTTTTTATAGTACGAATATTCTCGGCGCCTTTTCGCTGTGATTCTTTTCTGGACTTTATGTAGAAAGAGAGAGCGTGAGTTTGCTTGCCGTCATCTCTCTCCTTTCCGCTCCCCATCGCCTCCCCCAGCCAGTCCCGTCCCGTCCCGCTCCGCCCCGCCAAGCCCCACCCAGCCTCACCTGACCCCAGGCTCCGCATTTCTATTTTTTTTTTTTTTTACCTCCTCTTCTCTCCACTCACCGGCAAAAGCCAATTTCATTTCGTATCAGTGCAATTTCCACGTGTAGGTAAAAAATGTATATACAAACATCATAGGCTGGCAGCGATTGAGTGTTATTGATGCCAACTGAACGAAAAAGTGCGTGCATTACTTGTGTGTGTGTGTGTGTGTGTGTGTGTGTGTGTGTGTGTATTTTGGTATATACATGCTCGTACATCAGTATACCCTCACGCATACAAATAAATTGTTATATTAGTAGATGGATAAACAAACGGATAGTTAGAGGGATGGTTAAATAGATTAAATAGATAGATAAATGCAGAGAGAGAGAGAGAGAGAGAGAGAGAGAGAGAGAGAGAGAGAGAGAGAGAGAGAGAGAGAGAGAGAGAGAGAGAGAGAGAGCTAAAAAAGAAAGAAGAAAAGTCACCCAAGAATATTGTATATTTTTCTTGCTACGGGAAATCATGATGACAAAAGGAAAACGGGAGTGTGAAGAAGTTCCCGTCACCATCACCACCACCACCACCACTATCACCACTACCACCACCATTACTACTTCCACAACTTAATTCTGCCGCACGATTAGACAAGGGAACTTTTAAACAGCTACCACCACCACCACCACCACCACTACTACTACTACTGCACGAATATTCACTAGGAGTTCGGAACCTCTTATCCTCTCCTTTCCCTCTCCCTTTTCCCTCTCTCTCCTTCTCCCCTCTCTCCGTCTGCTGCCTTAAAAGAAAAACACCGCAAGAAGAAAGAAAGAAAAAAAAAAAACGCTCCCTTCATGAATAACAGAATGGTTCCCTCTATGGAAATCCGTCGAAGCGTTAGGGCGCTGCAGTGAGGACAGACTCTGAGCTGCTTCACTGGCTGGTCCATCTTGGGAACGAAGCCTCGAAACCCCTTAGGAATCAACTCGCAGTGGAAAGAAAAAAATAATGGTAGAAATTATAAGGGTTCAAGAGAGAGAGAGAGAGAGAGGAGAGAGAGAGAGAGAGAGAGAGAGAGAGAGAGAGAGAGAGAGAGAGAGAGAACGAAACACTGAATCTTATAGTAATTATCTCGAAAAGAATCAGAGAGAGAGAGAGAGAGAGAGAGAGAGAGAGAGAGAGAGAGAGAGATAACACACACACACACACACACACACGCCAAGAAGATACTGGTTTTATAGCTTCAACAGCATTGCGACGGCGCGAATTAGTGAACCTAACGAGCAAAACTTGGAAGCCCTCTCAACCGTCGCTTCGGGAAAATGGTTCGGGTGTCACGGCACGCGCTGGCGGAGTGTCATGGTGAACTGAGCAGTGCTAGTTTAAGTATTCCAGACTAGCGATGGTTGAACGGTTCACGTGGCGCCGCTGCTGACGGTGTGTGTATGTGTGTGTGTTAAACGTCTGAATCGCGTGGAAATGGTCGCCAAATAGTTGTAATACGGGGCGAAATGGTTGGTGGGTATGGTGGATGGCGCGTAAAGTGGTTTAAAGTACTGCCAAGCTCTTTCAACTCACTTTTCCGCTGTTTTTTCTTTTTTTCTTCTTCTTTTTTTTCTCGTTCTCTTGCACTGTTTCGAATTTGCAAAAGGAAGGTTGAGTACCCTGGCTGGCCGGATGGTTGGTTGTTTGCTGAACGTTAACGTGTTTGAATAGCGTGAAAATACGTATCTTTTTTTTTTTTTCTTTTTCTTTTTTGAGTATTTTTTAGGCGTATCTTTTCTGCGTATCTTTTCTTTTTTTTCAGGGAGATCTTTTTTGGGGGCATCTTTTTTTTTGTTTGTATTTTTAAGAGTGTTTTTTTGCATATCTTTTTTTCATGGGGTATTTATTTTGTGTGTGTACTTAGTGTTGAATGGAAGCAGAAACAAAAAAGAAAGGTGGAAAGGGCAAATAAAACGTTGGAATAGATTCCCAGAGAAAATATCAACACCTAAAACTGATTACATGCGTTAGGTTCACATAAAGATGGTGTCATGATACGGTATTGTGAAGGTAGGAAGAACAGTTTGTGTCTGGAAGTGGGTAGGGATGTTGGACTGAGTAGGAGAGAGAGAAAGAGAGAGAGAATGGGGTCAAGAAAGGATAGTGTGTGGGATCAACTTTTAGAATCTGAGAGTTGAGTTGTCATGGAGAGTTACGATTGACTGATTGATTGATATGTAAATAGAAAGAAAGAAAGGTAGATAGATAGATAAATAGATAGATATGTAGATAGGTAGATAGATGGATAGATAGATAGACAAAGATAGATGGATAAATAGGTAGACATATAGATAGATGGATAGATAGATAGATAGCTAAATAAATAGATACAGACATAGATATACATAGATAGATATACTTTGCTCCTTGACCACGATGTCATATGCCGCTGAGGAAGATAAGAGGAGAGCATACAGTGTTTCAGGGAGTCTAGGAGTGTTGGTGCTGGCGTCCTGTGCATGTGCCGTGTTGATTAATCTTTCCAAACATAATACTGTAAATGTCAGGGGTCGATTTTTTTTTTTTTTGTTTTTTTGGCTCGAAACTTTAGATGATTGAAGCTTCGGGTATTCGAGTCCTCCTGTTCTTTCCCCTCCTGTTCCTCCTGCTTTTCTTTTGTTGTTGTTGGTGATGGTGGTGTTGATGGTGTTGGTGGTGATGGTGATGGCGGTGGAATTCGTTATCATCATCATCATCATCACCACCACCACCACCACCACCACCACCATCACCACCAACACTACCACCACCACCACCACCACCACCACCATTAATACTGGTTAATTAGTTTTCTGTTCGCTAGTCTCCTTGAAATGTAAAAAAAAAAAATAAAATAAAATGGAAAATAATAGTAATAATAATAATAATAATAATAATAATAATAATAATAATAATAATAATAATAATAATAATAATAAATAAATAAATAAATAAATAAAAGAAAAAAGTTATATACACATTTTGGGACTTTCAGCACATATCTGCCCCAGTGCTACAGTGTTGCTTGTGTTGAGGACCTTCACGCCAGGGCTGCGACAGACGTGTGGGGCGTCCTGGCTCCCTCGGGGGCTTTGATTATTCACACTGTGGCTGCGTCCAAGGATAAGTTGATAATTCAATCATTCAGTATTCACACTAAGGATAAATAAATTAGTGACATTTTTTTTTTTTATTTTAAGGAACACTTTAACTTGCTACTAATAACATAATTTGAATACATTTAACAGATGAAAAGATAATGCTTCCCCTACAAAAAAAAAAAAAAAAAATTGTCAGTGATTTATTTATGCTTTGTGTGAATAATGAACGGTTTAATTACTAACTCATCTCCCTGGACGCCGCCACAATGTGAATAATGAAGGTTCCGAGGGAGAGAGGGAGGGCACCCCACACAGTCTGGCCGCAGCCCTGCCGTGGACCCTCCTCACCACAAGAAACAAATGCACACTGTTGTATATAATAGGGGGGGATGTAGGTAGATAGATAGATAGATAAATAGATAGATGAATAGATAAGTGGAGATACATACGAAGACAGATGAAAATATATATTCTTATAATCTTAAACCTTACATTTTTTTCCTCTACTTCCATTTCTATATTATTTTTCTTCGTTGTAATTTTTCTTCCCCTGTAATTTCCCACAATTTTGTATCTCTTGCTATTTTTTTTCCCCTCTTCATATCTCATCTCACTTCTGATATAATCGTTTCTTATAATTTTCTATTTTTTTTTCTGGAGTTTCAATTTACATACAAAGTGTCTTTCTGAGGATGACGCAACATATCTTTGTAAAAAAAATAGGTCTGTCATATAAAAAGAAAGGACTGAATAAATAATAGCTCCCCTCCTTTTTTTTTTTTTTTTCTTCTCTTCTTTCCTCGAGAATGTAAATGCTCTTCAGATAACCAACCAAAGAAAGGGAGCCACGTTTGTACTGTTTGTTCGTTCCTGGCTCCTTTGATCTCTCTCTCTCTCTCTCTCTCTCTCTCTCTCTCTCTCTCTCTTTCTCTCGGTCTTATTGTTGTTGTTATTGTTGTTGTTGTTGTTGTTGTTGTTGTTGTTGTTGTTGTTGTTGTTGCTGTTGCTGTTGTTAGTATGGGGCACGTGAATTTCTAGTGTTGGTAGTAGTAGTAGTAGTAGTAGTAGTAGTAGTAATAATAGTAGGAATTATAGTAGCAGCAGCAGTGCCATGCCTCACCATCCCCGCCACAGGCCAATATTTCTTCCTTTACTGCCGCCCACGTCCCCCGCCACCCAGCCTCTCCATTAAGCACAAATATTAAGGGGCGCCTACGTAACAACCCTCCCCATTCCTTCCTTCCCCCGACCCCCACCACTGAAACCCCTTGCCTATAACATTCCCTCCTTCCCAGCCCTTAATTCCTCCTCCTTGTTTCCTTCCTTTATCTACGTATACCTCTTCTCATCTCCTCAGTGTCTCTTAACCCTATCTTTTCATTTTCTTCTCGTTACATCTCTTGTTTTTTTTTTTCCTGCTGTTTCCTTTGTTTTCTTTTTAATTTCCTATAGTTTCTTTTTTGTTCCTTTTTCTTTCCACTCTTCTTGCTTTTTCTTTCCTTCCCGTTCTGTTCCCTTCCTTTTCGTTCTCTTTCTTTTCCTCTTTCCTTTCCATTTTTCTTGCTTTCCCTTCTTCTTTTCCTGTTCCATCTCTTCTCTTTCTTCCCTTTCTTTCCCGTTCCATTTCCCCTTTCCAGTGTTTTGCCTCCCGTTCCCTTGTGTAGTGGGAAGGAAGAGAAGGGAGTGATGGACTGAATTATCACCAACATCTTTTAATTAGTTATATTCTTGGAGGAGGCAGTAGACACCTGCCGAAACGATAATTACTCCCAGTGAGGTCTAAAGCACTGTTCAGGGGGTGCTGTGAACTTATCATTAAACCCAGCTGTGACCTCACTGAACGTTTCCCTTTGTGTCTCACAACACAAGGGGGTAGTCACAGCCTGCCCTCTAAAGACAACTCTCTTCCTCCACACAAAACTACAAGCACCTAATAACACACACACCCTTCACACTCCAAAAATTTTAAAATCATGGCGACTCCTACACCAGCCTCGGAGTCCCCATCTGGGGAGGGGACCATAAATGTCCCCAGGTCGGACTGCCTTTCCGTCGACGACCCTAAGTGTCTTGACACCCCCCTCAACTTTTTCTTCATTAACTTCTGCAACATTCGCGGTCTAAGATCTAATTTTCAATCTGTAGAACACCACCTCTCCTCTTCTAAACCTCATCTTCTTTTCCTCACTGAAACTCAGGTGTCTGAGGCAACTGACAGTAGCCCCTTTTCTGTTCCCTCCTACTTTCCTCTATCCTCATTTTCGATCCAAAGCTGGATGCTGCGTTTATGTGCGCAATGACTTAACCTGCTCTTGTGCCCACGCTCTTGAATCTTCCGAGTTTTCCACCATCTGGCTACGACTACAGAGTCATTCTCATACTAAATTTATCTGTGCTGTATACCTCTCTCCCAACTCCTCTGACTATAAGAAATTCTTTGACTACTTAACTTCCAAAGTGGAGCACATTCTGACCCTCTTCCCTTTTGCAGAGATCTCCATTCTTGGAGACTTCAATGTTCACCACCAGCTTTGGCTTTCCTCTCCCTTCACTGACCATCCTGGTGAACTAGCCTACAACTTTGCTATCCTCCATGACCTAGAGCAATTGGTGCAACGCCCTACTCGTATTCCTGACCGTCTTGGAGATGCGCCCAACATTCTTGACCTTTTCCTGACCTCTAATCCTTCTGCTTATGCTGTCACCCTTTCTTCTCCGTTGGGCTCCTCCGATCACAATCTCATATCTTTATCTTGTCCTATCACTCCAATCCCCTCCTCAGGATCC
>NC_087152.1:5047500-5067500 GCF_035594125.1 Scylla paramamosain | reverse complement strand
ACCAGTTGCGTTACTCCACCTGGCAGGTACATGTCACTCCGCAAACCCGCGCCTCTCACCTGTCACCTCCCGGGCACATGTCAATACACGTTAGTTTGTGACATTTTACACTCATAGCCGTCAGTGCTTAATTTTCAAACATAACAAGTGTCAGTCTAAATACATTTCTGACACATGACCTGCTTCCCCTGTTGGTCCACCCCTTGTGACTCTCAGGTGTTGCTTCCTAGGGTTTGATTGGCTGAGTGAATGAATTGGCTGAGTGATTGGTTGATTGGAAATGGTTGACTTGTAGTGCTGCAATAGGCGAGGGAAAACATGAGAGAGGAGAGAGAAAATAAGGAAGGGAAGGCTTAAGAGTGTATTAACAGGAAAAAAAATATAAGGGATGAAATGAGGGAGGAGAAAGAGAATGAAATAAAAAAAAAGAAAAAAAAACTTTGATCCAGAAATGTATTAATTGGGTTGTAATGTTGCCGCTGCTTAGAAAGAATATGGGATGGATTGTCTTGCGTGTAAATTGGACTGGCCAACATTTCAAAATCTTCTTGTATAAGTATCTACAGTATCTCTCCGGGTGCGGCTTGAGTGATTTTTTTTTCCTCTCAGTCTCTTCTTATTTTTTGTGCCATTAACCAGACTTCTCAACACAAAAGAATAAATAAGAAAATAAGTAACAAAAAATTTACGTTTGCTGAGTATTTTTTTTCCCATTTTTTCTTAATTTTGCGGCAATTAACAGAAAACAATAGATAACATATAAAATAACGTGTACTGAATATTTGTTCCTCATTTTTTATTTATTTTTTTATTTTTGTGCCATTAACCAGACTCAACACGTTATAAATCAAGTAACACACAAACTAACGTGCACGGAGGTCATTTTTTTTTGTTACGCGGACGATGGACTGGTGTGGGAATGAAGTGTCAGGAATTACCGCGAATTGACGAGCGTGCTAAAACGAGAGACGACAGGTGCCAGGCTGGGCTTTGCGTGGTGACGAGCATCTGTCAGGCGGGATGACACACCAGGTTCCGCCATGACCAGGAAATAAGAAGAAAAAAAAAAAAAAAAAGGGTTGTGGTGAGGATGGGTGACCAGAAGTAAAGCATTATTGATGTCTGTGAGATTATGTTATGTCTTTCCACTTACCCGTACCGTCTTTCCACCTGTTTGTGTAAGTATGATCTACCTGTGTATATATCTGTCTAATTAGCTGTTTACTACTACTACTACTACTACTACTACTACTACTACTACTACTACTACTACTACTACTACTACTACTACTACTACTACTACTACTACTACTACTGCTACTACTACTGTTTTTACTAACCTCTTACCTATCTACCTGCTTATCTTTACCTAACCTAACCTAACCTTACTTAACCTAACCTAACCTAACCTAACCTCACCTTACCTTACATAACCTTACTTAACCTTACCTACATAACCTTACCTAGCCAAACTATTTACCTACCCACTCACTACCAGCCACCCACCTACTAACACACACACACACACACACACTCTCTCTCTCTCTCTCTCTCTCTCTCTCTCTCTCTCTCTCTCTTGAATAAGCCGTGCCCTGCAGTATAATTATAATTGATGGACTCTTTTCAGCCGCTAATGGAATTGTGTGATCAGTTTCAGCGGCGCTTCAGGCATCCTCCCGCACCCTGTCTCATTATTAGTGTTCTTCTCTCTCCAGCGATGCGTGTCCCCAAATTATTGTATTCACTCTTCTAGGCTTTGTATGTCCTAATACTTATTCATTCCCTTCCCTCCTCCCGATTCTTCATTTCACTATCCCTCAAGAGCTTGTGATACGAAAGTGTAACGTGAATTTCCTGTACTTCTGTAGGTTAAGATTAGATGTGAGAGGTTTCTTTGTTCTTTGTTTCTTTGTTTTTTTTTTTTTTTTTTTTACGTTTTTATTTTTTTTTTACGTCAAGTTGGATTTATGTTCTTTTATTATCTCATTTTATTCTGTCTTTCAATAAGTTTTAATGTTTAGTGTTAGAATGTGCAGCTTTGTGATCCTGTTCTTGTTGTGTCGTAAATTAATGAATGAATGAGTTAATGAGCTAGCCAGTTAATCAGTCAGTCAGTCAGTCAGTCAGTCAGTCAGTCAGTCAGTCAGTCGATCTACCATTCATTCAGTCAGTCCACCAATTATTCAATCTAAATCCATCAGTCATGTTAGATGAGTGATGTTTAGTCATCTCTGTTTCCAGTCACTTTCCAGTCACCCAGTCAATCAGTCTGCCAGGATCTTCAGTATACCGTCATCTCAGTTTTAAGTCACTAATCAGCCATATTTTTTAATAATTACTTTTCTATTTAATTTTTGCTATTTAAATACTCGTCGCATACAGTAGCGCTTACATTAAGGAGCTCTTTTTAAGTTCCCCCAGAAAATCGTTATGTATTCGTTTACCTTTTTTTTTCTCTCTCTCTAGGCCAGCGTGCACAAATTCACTCACCTTCGCTTTTCTTTCTTTTTCTCTCTAGGCCAGCGTGCACAGATTCACTCGCCTTCGCACTCTTTCTCGTCTGTCTGCGTAGTACATACATTGCACACACTAATCCTGCCTTCCTCCTCTGCTCCCGTCCCTTCGCCTTCACTGCATTGGTGTTTCATCTTGGCCAGTGACAATCAAGGCCTGTGTCGCTTTTCATCACCTCTCCTCTGGCTATTACTCGTCCTCCCATATCCCTTCATGCACCGAGAGTCGTCCATCCCTTTGGCATTACTTTGGTTGCCTTGCTTCTGCTCCTCTTCTTCCCTCCCTCCCTCCCTCTCTTCCTTCCGTAATCTGCAGGGCCTCATTTTATACTCTCGTCCTGTCGTCTGTTCTCCCACATCCAGACAGTGTTCGTTCTTCATTCGCGCACTTTAATCAAGTCTTCGGTACTTCTTGCTCAGATCACTCCGACACATCACTTCATTCTCCCTCAGCACGGCCTTACTTCAGCAGTCCCCCGCCCTCTGCAATCTCCTCCCACCTTCCCTTCATAGTCTGGGGTGTGCTGCTGGTCCTCTTCTGTCTTAGGGTGTAGCTTGTATATAGGCAGTGATCACATTTCAGGTTCTTGCTGTTTAATTTTCTGCCAGTTCCTCTCGTTTCTCTTCTCTTCGTCTTACTTGTCTGTTTTGTGTTTTTGTTTATAATATCTCTCGTGTGTGTCTATGTTCTATGCGTCCTTTTTTTTTTTTTTTTGCTTCTTTTTTTATTTGTCTTTTGTGTTTGTCATGTTTAAGTTTTTAATGTGTTTAGTGTGTGAGCGATTTGTCGGACCATGCTAGTTATTGGGGTTGTTATCTCTTGTAATTTGTGGTCAGTGAAATATCTATCTGTGTGTGTGTGTGTGTGTGTGTGTGTGTGTGTGTGTGTGTGTGTGTGTGTGTGTGTGTGTGTGTGTGTGTGTGTGTTCAGCTGTGATTTTTACCGCCCTCTTAATTTTTTTCGTAGTTTTTATTATTTTTTTTTACGTTTTTTTTTACTTACTCTTGATCGCCTCCTGTTTCTAGAATGCTTAGACTGGAGAGTATGTGATCAGTATGTTGCGTATGTATGCTCTCTTCATTGGTCCTTGTATATGTTCCGTGTTATCTACTCTAGGAATAGTTTCACACCTAATCGACTGATTTTTCGTGGGTTTTCTCTCTTCGTAACTGCACATTCAACCATTCTGAGCTCCATCCACACACTCGTCTGCAGGAAAAAGATCTTACTGTTTGCCTTCAGAGATTCCCTTTCCCTTTGTGCTTATTTATTTATTTATCTATATATTTATTTATTCATTCATTTTCATGCCACGCGGTTTCCTGATTAGTTTATGAATCGTGAACATTGAATTTTGTGTTGTGCTGTGGTTAATTGTATCTCGTGTCCAGTTAATCTCCTCCTTTATTCTTTTCTTTTTTCTGTTGGTGCTTCGAGAGAGAGAGAGAGAGAGAGAGAGAGAGAGAGAGAGAGAGAGAGAGAGAGAGAGAGAGAGAGAGAGAGAGAGAGAGAGAAAGCAGAAATTATAAGGTAGCATTGCCAGTCTCTCTCTCTCTCTCTCTCTCTCTCTCTCTCTCTCTCTCTCTCTCTCTCTCTCTCTCTCTCTCTCTCTCTCTCTCTCTTTCTCTCTCTCTCTCTCTCATGTATCAGGGAGATTAGCCAAGGGAAAAATGAATAAGAAAAAAGAAAAATACTGATCAAATAGCTTTCTTGAAAAAATCGGAAAACCCAGACAAAAAACAGTATTTTCTAAGGAGTCTTGGGATTTATTATGGGAGAAAATGCTGCGTGTTGACTTTTTGAAGAGCCGCCGTGACATACTGGTCAGTGCGCTCGCCTCACAACCATGAAGTCATTACGGGTTCGAGTCCCCACACAACCAGACGGAAGAAGATTAGGACAAGAGGATTCATTTACGAGCATTTGAACAAGTCTTCTTTAACATTAACACAGATCAGGGAACTGTGACCTCTTTATGTGTGTGTGTGTGTGTGTGTGTGTGTGGTAGGATCTGTTTATTTATTTACGTGTTGTGTTGCATTGCGCTGTGTTGTGTTGTGTTGCGTTGCGGGCACATACAGTAGGTGTGAGTAAAGTTGTTATTGCAATTAATTATAGCACTGAATCATGAGGGGAAAAAACGGAGCATTTGAACAAGTCTTCTTTAACATTAACACAGATCAGGGAACTGTGACCTCTTTATGTGTGTGTGTGTGTGTGTGTGTGTGTGGTAGCATCTGTTTATTTATTTACGTGTTGTGTTGCATTGCGCTGTGTTGTGTTGTGTTGCGTTGCGGGCACATACAGTAGGTGTGAGTAAAGTTGTTATTGCAATTAATTATAGCACTGAATCATGAGGGGAAAAAACGGTGCGGTAAAAAAAAAAAAAAAGTTGTGGTAAAACATGGAATGGTGTTTTAATGAATTTATTTATGGACGGTGGCCAGTGCATGCATGTGTGTGTGTGTGTGTGTGTGTGTGTGTGTGTGTGTGTGTGTGTGTGTGTGTGTGTGTGTGTGTGTTAGTGTAAAACTCCAGTAAAGTAAAAGTATGACATTGTTTTTATTATTATTTTTTAAGGCAACACTACTCTTACACTATAATCGTGAATTTTACTGTCGTTTTTATTTTTTTTATATATATTTTTTTCATGTAAGAGGGACACTGGCAAAAAGCTACCAAAAAATTAAGAAAAATAAGAAAAAAAAGATCCACTGAGGTGCAAGTGGCTAAAGGAAAGGGCCAGAAGGATTACCCAGAATTAGGTAGGCATCTTGAATCATCCCTCTTGAAAGAACATGTTCATTAGCATGAAAAGGAAGAGGTTAGATTTCGCTAAGGTTTATTTAAGAGGTAAAATTTTGCTGGTATGTGTAAAGAGCCCTGCGGGGAGGACGGAAGGGTCAGGAACAGATGGGAGTAGAAGGAATAGGTAGTTAAAGTTTAGAAGTGCATAGTGACGAGTAGCCGCATTGCGTAATAGTTGTTGTTGTTGTTTGTTGTTGTTGTGTCTGTTGTTGTTGCGGTAGTGAGGGTGGTGGTGGCGATAGTGGCTTTAGTAATTGTTATTTTATTTTCATCGTCGTTGTTATTCGTTCTGGTTGTTCATGTTACGTAACCGAGAGGGGACGAAGTGGGGGAGGAAGTGGAGCTTGTTGTTGTTGTTGTTGTTGTTGTTGTTGTTGTTGTTGGTACTGTGGCGGTGGTGGTGGTAGTAACTATAGTGATATATATATATATATATATATATATATATATATATATATATATATATATATATATATATATATATATATATATATATATATATATTTATTTATTTATTTATTTATTTATTTATTTATTTATTTATTTATTTATTTATTTTATTATTTTCTTTCATGGTCATCATTGTTGTTATTGGGAGGAGAGGAGGAGGAGGAGGAGGAGGAGGAGGAGGAGGAGGAGGAGGAGGAGGAGGAGGAGGAGGAGGAGGAAGGAGGAGGAGAAGAGGAAGAAGATAAATGGGGATAGAGGTGTGAAGGAAGGAGGATGAGGTGAGGGAAGAACCGGTTGGGTATAGGAAGAGAAGAAGGAAGGAAAAAAAAAAAAATAAAATAAATAAAATAAATAAATAAAATAAAATAAATTAAATTAAATTAAAAAGAAATAAAAATGCAGCAGCAGCATTAACAACGAAAGAAGAAGGGAAAGAAAGGAATTGAGGAACTGACCAAACAGGAACAGCCAGAGAAAAAACAAGATAAATAAACAGAGAAGAAAAAAAAAAAAAGAAAGAAAGGAAGAGGAACAAGAACAACAAAAACAACAAAAAAAAACAAAGAAGAAAACGAGAAAGGGAAGAAGAAGGAAAACAACAACAACAACAACAACAACAACAACAACAACAACAATAATAACAACAACAACCAGCAGTACTCACGCAGCACGGCCACGGTGAGGGAGGCGACGAGGGTGGTGGGGGCGTGTTGCAGGGCGGGGTGGAGGGCGCGGCAAGAAAACTCTTGCCCGTCGTCCCCCGCCTCCACCTTCAGTGCCAGGCGGCTCCTCACGTCCCACCGTAGAGAGTCCTTCGACGGCACCACCTCCTCCCGGTGCAGATCTGAGGCGTGGGGAAGGAGGGAGTGGTAGTAGTAGTGGTGGTGGTGGTGGTGGTGGAGATGGTGGTGGTAGCGGGGGTGGTAGTATATGTAAGAGGAGGATGTGGAGGAAGGCGTGGTGGTGGTGGTGGTGGTGGTGGTTTTAGAGTGGTGTTGGTAGTAGTAGTAGTAGTAGTAGTAGTAGTAGTAGTAGTAGTAGTAGTTGCTGTTGTTGTTGTAGGAGGAAGAGGGTGGAGTGTTATTCAGTTTGCGTAGGGAGTTCTGTATCTGTTACCGGTGTTCTGTGGGTGTTCAGAGTAACGTGTACAAGGATGGACTGAGTATAAAGGCACGTTTTGATGCTACGAGTGTAGTACTGTTCAGTTCCTCAAAAAGTTTTTGTTGTACGTACAAAGTGTTCTCGTTTAGATGTTTTTTATTTATTTATTTTTTATTATTTTATTCATGTATTTTCTTATGAACCGGAGACAGTACTGGTTAACATGTTCTTTTCTGAACATGTGTTAGATGGTGGCATATGAGAGATCGGTACATTGTGAAGCGCAGTTCTGTGACTGGTGGCGGGGCGTGGAGGCGCGGGTGTGGCAGGTCAGCTGGCATGTTATGTAACACGTTAATAATTTCTCTGCCAACACCTCCCGGCACTTGACTTACTGGAATAGATTAATACTCGTTGTGCCTCTGCCAGGAGAGACTAGTACGCTGCTACTTGCTTCCCCCTGGGATAGATCAACAAATAAACTTAGAGAAATATATATATATATATATATATATATATATATATATATATATATATATATATATATATATATATATATATATATATATATATATATATATAATATAATATAATATAATATATATAATTTTTGACGGGATAGCGCCAGTGTGGTTCTCGTGAGGTGTCTTGATACTCTTCTCTTTAAAAATCCAGTTCCCAGGAAGGTTACAAAACTGTTAAGGCACAGTGTTCCAGAACTTACTGGTAATAAAAAAAGGGAACATGTTGGGTAACTCATGTGTTATATATATGGCCTAGATGGGTAAGAAAGTGAGAAGCAAGATTAACACGGAGGTATCGGGGTGCCTTGAAAGTAGTTTATATAAAACAGTTTATATAAAACAGAACAAACTTTGAAATTAAGAAAAACGAAAACCAAAACACAAAAGCTTAGAAAAAACATAGACGGAGGCATATATAGGAAATTCAGAGAAGCAGTAACTGTTAAAATAACGGTGAAGGACGGTGAGTGAGACGGTAGCGGCGTGCACTGCGAAAGGCTGAGCACAAGTAAAGCAAGTGAGGTGATGGGACGAGTAGGCCACGACTCAGCACACAGAGCACGCATTGAAGCGCCGTGAAGTGAAGCATTTGCGTCGTTCTCTCTGGAATTCACACCGCGCTGAGTGAGATTATGCATTAACGCTGCAGACGAAACGAAGTACTCACCGGCTTTCAGTTCAGTGGCGCGTCACTTCCCGGTGTGAGTGTAATGTTAGCGTGTTTTATCATCCCTGGGCGAGAAGAGCGTGCTTGAGTGATAGCCGTTGCAGCGTTAAGATATGGTTATGACATCTTATTGTGTGGGGCCAGGGCGTGCATCATCCCTGTATAAGGTGCGAAAGTGATTTATTGCATCATCTGTTATCATCTGTTATCCCTTGCCCCCTGCCTGCCCTTTGCCTGCCCCCTGCCTGCCCCCTGCCTGCCTCCGATGCCTGCCTCCTGCCTGCCCTCTGCCTGTCCGATGCTGCCTCCTCCCTACGTGCCTCAAGATTGGAGGAGGTGTTGCGTGTTATCAGGTCCTATACCGTCGTGTATCTTGTTCCTGTGGCGCTAAATATATTAATCTTTCAGTCAGTTAGAATCCGGGCACCTTATGAAATGTGTCTTTTACAGTGCTGGAAATGGTAATCTGTCAGTAATCTGTCAGTCAGTTAAAATATGGGGCAATTTATGATGCTGTTATTGTGGCGCTGAAAAATGCCAATCAGTCTGTTAGAATTCTCGCGCCATTATGATCTCGTTCCTGCGACGCCAAAAATACCAAGCTGTCAGTCATTCATTTCTGGCGCCACATGACTTCGTTCTTGTTGCGCCAGAAATGTTAGTCGATTAGAATTCTGGTGCCATTCTCATCAATTCATACGGCGCCGTTGTGACTGGTGGCTTAGTTGGAGTGAGGAAGTCCACGCCATTCAGACCTTTGGACCTTAAAACATCAGTCAGTCAGCTAGTTCACTCATTTAGAAGTCTGCGCCATTATGACCTGTTTCTAGCGGGGCCTCAAAAAGAAAAATATAAGAAAAACAAATCATCTGGAATCCTGGCGCCATTGTTATTTGCTGTCCTCCCCCTACCTCCCACCACACACACACACAAAAAAAAAAAAAAACAAGTAGCCGTCACCCAGCCTGCCAGTCAGCCAGCCAATCAATCAGTCAGTCAGCCAGTCAGTCAGTCAGTCAGTCAGTCAGTCAGTCAGATCCTGCCGCTGCAGTAGCATTGATTAGATTAGTTTAGATTTTATTGACCACAGAAATAGTACAAAGACGTATGTAGTGAGTGCAAATTAGGTTATGGTCCATACAAAGTCATACGAACAGAATTTACAATAATGGATGATTCAGTAAAACAGAATATTTATATTTGAGAAAGCACACTATCAAAAATGAAATAATATAAGATAAAAAAATATAAAAAATTAATAAACAAATGAATAAATAAATGAATGAATCAACAAATGAAATAAAAGATAAAAAAGAAAATAAATAAAAGATACAAATAAATAAATAAATAAATAAATAAATAAATAAATAAATAATCTCAGTTACGTGGGTCGGATAATGGACTCAGCGATGGCAGGAGCAGTGAAGTAAACGGCATTGCTCTATTAGGATTAGATTCACCAGGAGAGGCACGCTCAAAGAGGCAGAGATCAATGGTGGCGCTGCGAAGGTTTACGGCCTCATTGCAGAATGGACTCAAGGTGAAATGCCAGCCACGTGTAATGAAATGCGTATGTCAGGATTACGTTTACTGCGAAAGAGACGTTGGCATAGATACTAATTATAAAAAAAATAAAATAAAAAATAGCTACAAAAATATTAAAGAAAAAAGGACTTAAGCATAGTACCATTATTAATCATTAATGTCGTAATTCAGTAAATAACATTTTTCACCTAACTGTGTAGACATTTTTAGGCGAGAGCGACTTTTAATGCGAATGAATAGCTCGTTTTTCTTTTGACAATTTTTATTTATTTATTTATTTTTTTTTATATCGGAGTCATTTAAGTGAAAAAAAAAAAATATTGAATTGAGAGCGGCGCACTGGCCTGCGTCACTACTTAATTACGTTTCCGAGTGTTGAAGTTATTGTATTGCTGTGTGGGATCGCAAGGCCTCACAGTCTCTCAAAGGAGCATGTACACACACACGGAAAAGTATCGTAACACACTCCACTGTATAAACTGACACCAAGGATGGATCCATTGATAACAAGGAATTCAAGTTGGCCTCCCTGCGTTTCCTTAGTGCACCAGCGTGAATCAGTAAAATGAAACAATATATAGATAGTTAGATAGATACACAGGTATATGTTAGCTATGTTCACTACTTTCTTGCGTGTTTCTGCCGTGTCCCGTTTAGCACCCTGCGCACCGACATGCTTACCAACCCTGTCGAGACCACTGGGTTGTGAGCGTGAAATTCGTCGACTCCATTGTAACGATACTTTTTTCAGTGTGTATACGTGTAGTTCATGATAAAGTAGTGTAGCCAGGGAGTTAATTATCTTTTTTTTTTTTAGCAGATGAGACTGAAAGCTACAGCCACCACTGCATTGTTATTTATTTATTTAGTTAGTTATTTTTATTTGTTTTATTTATTTTTTTTGTGGGGTTTTCGCAGTCTGTCTGATGGGTTCTTTTCCATCGGTGGTGTGTATAGGGCTCCGAGCAACGTTCCAAGATTGTAGGTGACGTTTCGGGGATCATTGGTGGGCAACAAAAAGAAGAAAATTAATGACTGAATAAGATCAAACGAAACCATTATTATTATTATTATTATTATTATTATTATTTTTTTTTTTTTATTTATTTATTCTTTTTTTCATAATAAATGGTGAAGTCTGTACTTAAGCGCCGCGAGGAGGACTGGAAGGTGATGTCTCGTGGTAATTAACGCAAAAAACATAAGAATACGTAAAAAATAAAGAAAGCTGCAAGAAGCCATCAGGACTACACGTGGCCTTTATAAAAAAAACATGTCTACGTATTTCCATCTATCATCCCTAGCCATAAATTTGTCTAATCTTTTAAAGCTCCCTAATGACTCGGCACTAACAGCCTTATTACTAAGTATATTCCATTTATCTACCGCTCCGAGAACAAATCTCTTCCTCTCTTGTCTAAATCTATCTTTATGAAGCTTGAACCTGTTATTTATTGTCCTATCCTGATTAATAACACTGAGAATTTAGTTCGTCACCCTTGTTATATCCCTTATACTAATTAAAGGACCTCTTGCAGATGCCTTTTAGTTGCCTCAAGGATATATATAAGCAGCAGAAAACGGGGTCATAAAGCGCCTCATCATGTAGGAGCAAAATTCCATAATCTGAAGAAACGGGTTTGTACAGATAATTCTCTCAGCTTGTTTGTTTCTCCTTAAAACACCGAATTGTAGCGTGTTTGTAATCTTTGGCGCTTCATACAGAACCTGGAAAGACTAACAAGCAGGGGAAACGACTAACTTTCACTGCTGGACAAATTTTCCACAATAAAAAGTTACAAATTTGTATGAGATGTTTTGTGCTACAGTCTCTTAAATATTGATATACTATAGATAAACAAAAATAGTCTTTTCTTCCTTTCTGTCTCCATGCAAATCTTTTATATTTTTTTATTTATATATTTTTTTTATTTTATTTATTTATTTTTTACATTGCCCTGAATGTTAACAGGACAGATGACCGTATTAGTGAAAGGGTTAAGCTGACTGTGCAATTAGCTTTGAGTCATTAGTGTTAGAATGGACTAGAGATGTATTGGATGTCCGCATCCGCGGAACATCCGCATAGTTTTTAACATCAGCATCCGCAGTTCTGATAAATATCCGTATCCGCATTTGTGATGAAATAAATATCCGTATCCGCATCCGCACCACACACACAGGATGTGGCGAATACATCTTATACATTACAGACTACAGAGTACAGAGCTTGCAAACTTGAAGAAAAGAATAAATGCATGTTTACTCAATTATCTACTAAAATTATACCTTTTATCCAATTCCTTTCAAATTTACACAGTCTAATATGTCAAGACTTGTGCGGAAGGGCAGAAGGAGAGAGAGAGAATTTTACATAGTGCCTATGTATGCATCATGTAAATATGTATGTATGTACTGTGTAATAGAGAGAGAGAGAGAGAGAGAGAGAGAGAGAGAGAGAGAGAGAGAGAGAGAGAGAGAGAGAGAGAGAGAGAGAGAGAGAGAGAGAGAGAGAGAGAGAGAGAGAGAGAGAGAACGTGTGTGTGTACTTATTTGTGTATGCAGGCAATATATACATGCATAATGCGTGTCTGTGTATGTAAACCCTGCTCCGTTTTAAAGTTCACAAGAAAGTTTTCAGTCTTCATACTTCACTTTGTATTGTGTTGTTTTGCAAAAACAGGCTGAAAAATATGAACTGGCAGCGCTGAGCACTTACTGCAGCGGCCGTCTGGCAGTAATTGGTGGTATTATAGTGATTTTCATACCAAAACCCTGAACACATCCGCATTCGCATCCGCTATTTGGTAGAAACTGATATCTGCATCCGCAAAATATGTACATATAATATTCACATGCACATCCACATCCGCGGATCTCCTAATTCTGACATCCGATACATCTCTGGAATGGACAAACAGGGCAGTGAGTACTAGTCAGATTATTCGAGGACAACAAAAACAAGGAACAGTTACTGACGGAACGAAATCTTGCGAAACTATTATTTTTTCTACATATATAGAAGACTGGTAAATGGCTGGAAAAAAAACAAGAAAAGAGTAAAAGTTCGCGCAATTGCCATTCCCAAAAAAGTTGGGTAGAAAAGATTCGCTATTGATAAGTTTTGGAAAGAAGTGGTGGTGGTTGTGAGGCGGAAAGGAAGCTTGAAGGTACAGAGAGAGAGAGAGAGAGAGAGAGAGAGAGAGAGAGAGAGAGAGAGAGAGAGAGAGAGAGAGAGAGAGAGAGAGACTGAGACTGTGGAACTTCATCTAGATGCTGGAGTCTGCCAAAGGCGTCCAAAATTTTTAAGAGTTTCAGCGAGGCTCCCAAGACGGGGGATGACCAAGATTTAGCAGAGAAAACTTGTGGAAAAATCGGCATTAAAGGCTGACCTTCCTGGAAACTTAAAAAATGTCAGATAGATAGATAAATAGATAGACAGGTATAAATATAGTTAAAAAATGATAGATATGGACATGCAAGTAGACGTATAGATAGATGAACAAGTAGATAAGTAGATAGACAGAGAGAGAGAGAGAGAGAGAGAGAGAGAGAGAGAGAGAGAGAGAGAGAGAGAGAGAGAGAGAGAGAGAGAGAGAGATAGTTTGTGAGTTGATGGATGTGTGAGAATTTTCCAGTTGTGAATGCGTAGAGAATCAAAAACTTCAGAAAGACGGGACATGAAAGCGCTGAGTTGGCGGACCAGTCACTCGTCGGTGGGTGTAAGCAAATGTACTGCCAGCGTGAAGAAAATGGGAAAGTGATGCAGAGAGAGAGAGAGAGAGAGAGAGAGAGAGAGAGAGAGAGAGAGAGAGAGAGAGAGAGAGAGAGAGAGAGAGAGAGAGAGAGATGAGTAGTGACAGCGAACACTGGGAGCAGTTTTCTATTAATTTATATATATATTTTTTTTTCGAATTATTGCAGGCAGGGACTAATTTAAAATCCCTTCGAAGGTCAAGGCCACACAGGTACGGAGAAAGAACAGGTAAATAGACATGGTAGATTGATAGATACGTGGATGTAAAGTTTGATGGGTTTCTAGATAGACAGTTGAATAAGTAAATAGACAGGTAAATGGATTAATAGACAGAAACAGACGGTCAAGGCCACACAGGTACGCAGGAAAAAAAAAACAGGTAAATAAATATGATGGATTGATAGATACATGGATATAAAACTTTTATGGGTTCTAGATAGACAGTTAAACAAAAATATAGACAGGTGAATGGATTAATAGGCAGAAATTAAAGAAAAAAAAACATATGAAAGTTAGTTTAATTGAATACATAAATATATAGACACAAGAATGAATCAACAAGAAATGCACGAGAAATGATGAAATTAGTTATTGATGACGATGGACAGACAGAAAGACGAATAGATAAGTAGATTAAAGGTAGATGAATGGATAGATATAAAATAGAATTGAGGGTATCCAGTTGAATAATGAGTTGACGGAATGGTGTTCGTTTGTTTGCTACATAGATAGGTAGATAGATAGAAAGATGGATAGATAGATAGACAGATAGATAGGGGAATAAATAAACTGACTGACTGATTGATAAAGGACGAAAGGCCAAAGGGAAATATATTTGTTCTGAAAAATTGCAGTAAAGAGGATTAGAAGAGAGAGAGAGAGAGAGAGAGAGAGAGAGAGAGAGAGAGAGAGAGAGAGAGAGAGAGAGAGAGAGAGAGAGAGAGAGAGAGAGACCTAAACCTCATTTCTTTTATCAACATCTCCCTCTGCTTTTTTTTTTTTTACTTTTTCATTTATTTATTTTTATTTATTTTCATAGCATGCTATTTCATTCTATCCTTTTGGGCGATGCATAAGAAATTCATGAGAGGATTATAAAAGTTTTATTTTCCAAGTTATATATTTTAAAAGTTTGTCCTGTGTCTGCTTTTTCGTTTTCTTTTATCACCGTTTTTTTTATAATTATATTTTAGTAGAATTATTGAGGTCAGCAGGAGGAGGAGGAGAAGGAGGAGGAGCAGAGAGAGAGAGAGAGAGAGAGAGAGAGAGAGAGAGAGAGAGAGAGAGAGAGAGAGAGAGAGAGAGAAAGTAGGTAAGGTAATTAGACGGTGAAATATTGTTAGGTGAACTGTACTCTTGAAAGGAAGGGAGCTTGAGTGTGAAGGGAAAGAAAAGCCGCAGTGGTGGTGGTGGTAGTGGTGGTAGTGGTGGTGGTGGTGGTGGTGGTGGTGGTGGTGGTGGTGATGGAGATGAGGGTGAGGAAAGGGTGACGTGATAGATGATGCGAAGTCTCCTTGAAGGGAAGTAAAGAGCGAGCCAGATAGAGAGAGAGAGAGAGAGAGAGAGAGAGAGAGAGAGAGAGAGAGAGAGAGAGAGAGAGAGAGAGAGAGAGAGAGAGAGAGAGAGAGAGAGAGATTGTCTTTCCGTCCTTGTTTCTCTCTCTCTCTCTCTCTCTCTCTCTCTCTCTCTCTCTCTCTCTCTCTCTCTCTCTCTCTCTCTCTCTCTCTCTCTCTCTCTCTCCCCCAATTCAAAGAGTAAGCCTACGAGGGCAGATTAATTAGATCTATACTTGTTGGAGATTTTGTAAGGATTATAAAATAGAGAGTAAGTAGTAGGATCCTCCACCTCCTCCTCCTCCTCCTCCACCTCCTCCTCCTCCTCCTCCTCCTCCTCCTCCTCCTCCTCCTCCTCCTCCTCCATAGAGAAGGTGAAATGACGCTGATGCTGCTGCTACTACTACTACTACTACTACTACTACTACTACTACTGCTACTACTACTACTACTACTACTACTACTACTACTGCTACTACTACTACTACTACTACTACTACTACTACTATCTGAATACCTTTAGTACCTACGCGATACCGTATTTAGATATTTTTTTCCACCTCTCCTCTACCTAAGTTATTTCATGGAGCTGCAAATTAGAAGAGGCTTGTTTCTCACGCCACAACCACCACCACCACCACCACCACCACCACCACCGCCACCACTCGTTCACTGATAAGATGGATGCTGGCAATCTGCACGGACGTATTGGCAGATAATTTTCTTCTGAGTAATTTTTTGATCATGATTATTATTATTAGACAGGTGAATTCAAACCTCCTCCCCAACCCTCCCTTGCATCTGTCTCACGCCTCCTTACTTCATGAACAACTGCACTAGAGGGTGTTAAATGAGCACCAGATAAAGGACCGGAAGTGTAAGAATACATTTGATAAGTAACAAATTTAAGCTTCATAAGTTACATTTAAAAGAAAAAAAAGTTCCCATATAGAGTGGTACATGGACGGAATAGGCTCAGTAAATCCAGGAGAAGGAGGCGGAGGAGGAGGAGGAGGAGGAGGAGGAGGAGGAGGAAGACGAGGAAGAAGAAGAAGAAGAAGGAAAAAAAAGAACAGAAAAATAAAAAGAAGAAAAAAAAAAGAAAAAAAAGAAAAAAAGAAAAAGACAAAGAAAAGACAAAGAAGAAAAAGAAGAAAAAGAAAAAGAAAGAAAAGAAAAAAGAAAAGAACAAAAAAAAGAACAAGAACAACAAGAAGACAGACAGACAGACACAAAGGCGCTGTTACTCACCTTTCCTGAGGGTAATTGCATCCCTGTACCAGGTGACGGCCGCCGGGGGACGCGCCCCCTTCACCAGGCACTCCAGGCGCAGGGTGTGTCCCTCCTGCACCTCCACCACACCCCCGTCACCCACGTCTACGATGCTGATGCTGGTGGGGGACACTGCACGCCCGTGGTGGGAGGGGGAGGGGGAAGAAGGGGGAGAGAGTGAGTGTTAGACTTAATTAAGGGAGGATTACTTGTGTGTGTCGTGTAATTTGTTGTTGTTGTTGTTGTTGTTGTTGTAGTTGTTGTTGTTGTCGTTGTTGTTGCTGTTGATTTTGGTCGTAATGGTGATTTTCTTGGAATTGTTTAAGATTTTTTTGTTTTCGTCATCGGTAACTGGTATTTTATGATTCTCGTTTTTTGTGTTGTGTTGTGTGCCTTTTGCATCGTTGCGTCTGTCAGTCAGTCAGTCAGTCAACCAGCCAGGCAGGCAACTAGCCAGCCAGCCAGCGAGTAAACCAGCTAGTCAACCAGTAATTATTCAATCGATTAGTCTGCCAGTTAATTGAACAGTCAGTCAGTCAGCCAGCTTCTCATTCGTCCCAAACAATAATTCACCAAGTCCAAGTCCATTCCCTGACGTGCCTTGATTCACTCGCTCCCTCTCTCGCTCAGGGCCACTCATCCGCACCCATCCCACCTCTAATCCCTGTCCACTGTTGTCCTTTCTCTCCCTACACGCACTTAAGTTTGTTCTTTCTTTGTTTTCCTTTGTGTTTCCTTACATTCTTCTCAAAAACTTTCTTCACTCACTCATGGTGTCTTCCTTTGTGTTCCTTTGTGTTACCTTCCCCCCGCATCCTCCTGCCAGCTTCCTTTGTGTTCTTTTGTGTTACCTTCCTCCGCATCCTCCTCCCAGCTTCCTTTGTGTTCCTTTGTGTTTCCTTCTCCACATCCTCCTGTCGGCTTCCTTTGTGTTCCTTTATGTTACCTTCTCCCCTCATCCTCCTGCCAGCTTCCTTTGTGTTCTTTTGTGTTACCTTCCCCCGCAACCGTCCATCCAGCTTCCTTTGTGTTTTTTTGTGTTACCTTCCCCCACATCCTCCAGCCAGCTTCCTTTGTGTTCCTTTGTGTTACCTTCCCCACATCCTCCAGCCAGCTTCCTTTATGTTCCTTTGTGTTACCTTCCCCACATCCTCCAGCCAACTTCCTTTATGTTCCTTTGTGTTACCTTCCCCACATGCTCCAGCCAGCTTCCTTTGTGTCCCTTTGTGTTCCCTTCCCCACACATTCTTCCCACAGCTTCACATCCTCCTCCTTTGTATTCCTTTGCCTTCCTTTGTCTTCCCTTCCTACACATCCCCCACGCCCTCACATCCCCGCTGCACCACTCACCCATGACGGTAAGGTTGGCAGCGGCCCAGATAGGCGGCGTGGTGTCGGTGGGACCAACTTGGCACTGGTACTCGCCGTCGTCCTCCAGCGTGGCGCCCTTGATAACCAGGTGGTGCTCCCCGCGGCTCGCCTCCCCCAGGTACAAGTAGCGGGGGTAGCCAGGCACCCCGCGTTCGAACCCTGCAGGGGGGAAAGGAAAGGCGTGAGCTCTTTGCCTATCGAGTACTTATTGGGTCATTAGGTCATTAAGGCAGACACTCAGATTTTATTAGCACTGGCTTAAACGATTTGTTCTCTCATTAGGACTATATTCAAAAGCCACAGAGATGATTTAGTCGGATTTTCATGGGTATTTTGTCATTAGTGATGCGAAATCGTTGTTAAGCTGTTATTAGAGTCATGGAACACCCTTGAAGACCCTGATAATTACTACTGCAGTATGTGTAAGCTAGACCATATGAGACACCGATGGATACGCTCTTAAAGCAAACAGGAGTGATAGAGTATTTAAAAGCTAGCATCTGAACTTTTATTTCTTTGTTCAGTAAAATCTAGTGCTACTTAGAGGAAGTAACAAGTGTCATAGTGCCATTAGAAGTCAAAGAGGTCATGAATGTGTATAAATGCGGCCATGGGTGGTGGTTGTGTGTGGGTGAGCGGCGGCAGGCAGGCAGGCAGGCGGACGAGTTGGTCTTCATTGGTGGATGTGAGTGGTGAAGCTTCAGTCCACTCACCGCTTGTTGCTGGTCATCGTTTTCTTTTGTCATTCTTCCAAGGGATGGACAAGTTGATGGTAGTTTTGGAAGGGAATTTGCTTGATTTTCTCTTACTTTTTTTTTTTATGTATTTTTACGAGTATTTGTTTTTTATGGTAGAATGAATAGTTGAAAAATGAAGTTAATGTTAGTTTAGAGGGGAAACTTTATATTTTTTTTTATGCTTTCAGATTTTTTATAAGAATAGCGTTTGTTAGGATGTGAACTAATTAGTACTTGGGAATTGAGGTGAGGGGGAAACTGATTTTTAGTGTACATTTTTGACAGGAAAGTTGATAATAAGGTAAAATTACTGGCGGTTTAAGAGCAGACTGGCTTTTTTGTCTGCCGTAACTATTGATAGCAGGGAACTTTGTCGGGAAAGTACGAGTAATAGGAAACTTCACTTTTTTTGGGGGTACAGGTATTTCTGAAGGCAAACTTGATACGAAGAAAAGGAAATTGCTAGTACGGAGGGAGACTGGAGGGAGGAGGATTCATTAGCTATAAACAAAGCTAGGAAAGAGAAAGGTCAGCTAATTCTCTTTTTCCATCGGAGATAAAGAAAGAATATCAAAGAAAAGTCAGTTCAGGATATTTGTTATAGTCTTTTCTTTCTTTTTTCTTTATTTATTTACTTTTCCGTTTTCTTTTTTCCCGTTTTTTTTCTTGACTTTATTTTCTCTTTCGTTTTCTTTTCTTTTTTTCTTTTTCTTTCTTACTTATTCACTTATTTCCTTATGTACTTATTTCTCTATTTTTTTTTTCTTTAGGCACAGCTGGTAGAAAGAAAACGAAGTACTGGTAGATTATGAGCAGGTTAGTCTCTTGATTATTTTTCTTCTTTTTCAAGGGAGGAAGGAATTGGCAATAAGAAATTCAAATTACAGGAAGTTTAAGAAGTGGGTGACTTTTTCGCGTACTCTTTTTTTTTTTTTTTAAGATAAAGTTGATAATAAGAAAGAAAAGTTTGTGGGAGTTTAAGAGGATTTTTTTTTTTGAAGGGAAAATAAGATACGAAAGAAAAAAATAACTGGTAGATTAAGGGATCAGCTTTCTTTTTTTGTTTTGGTGTTTTGCCTTCTTTTGGCGGAGGAAATTAATAATATAGTAAAAATATTGGTAGTATAAGAGGTCAGCGTTTTTATTTTGACTTTTATGGTGAGAAAAATTTGATAAGAAAGAGTGTAAATATAGGTATTTTTATAAGAAATTGGCGTTTTTTTTTATTCACACTTTTATGGTAAAAAAAAAAATGGTGTGAAGTAAATATTGGCAGTTCAAGAGATTGGCGCTTTTTATTTAGACTTTTATAGTGAGAAAATTGATTAGAAAAGTGCATATATTAGTAGTTTGATAGGAGGACCTGCTGCTTGGTTTAATTTCTTTGTGGGGGGGGAGGAAAGGAAACAGATGATAAAGTAAAAAAAAAAAAAAAATTAGTAGCTCAAGAGTTCTTTTTTTTTTAATGTTGAGAAAATTGTCAGAAGGTTAAAAAAAGATGCTAGTGTTTAAAGACGAAGAAAGATCCCAACTATTGATAGAGAAAAGATTAGTTAGAAGCTACGCAACAGTGGTATCTGAATAGGCTCGCGTTTTCTTTTTCTCTCTTGTTTTTTTTTGGAGGGGGAGGGACACAAAAGAAAATGAATCTTTAGAAAAGGAGGCTTGCATAACTATTCACATTAATACCCGATTTCCCTT
>NC_087152.1:5027500-5045000 GCF_035594125.1 Scylla paramamosain | reverse complement strand
TTTTGCATACATTTTCTTCCATTCTTCGTACGATAACATGAGTTTCTGTCACTCCTTTCTTTTTCAATAAATCTCGTTGCATTTTTGCCAGTACAAGTGCTAATGCAAGTGTTAATACCTATATTTTGCTAACACTTCCTTTCTTTCTTCTTGCAGTACATTTCCTTGCCTTTTGCCTACATTTTTTTCCTTCTTTCCTTTTTATAATAATTCTTCTTGCTTCTTTCTTACATTTTTTCCGCCTTTACTTCTTACAATCGTTCTCTTTACTTCTTGTCTACATTTTTTCTGCCTTTTTATAATCGTTCTCCTTGCTTCTTGCCTACATTTTTTTTTTTCGCCTTATATCGTTCTTGCATCTTGCCTACATTTTTTCTGCCTTTCCTTTTCACAATCGTTCTTCTTGCTTCTTGCTTACATTTTTTTCCGTCTTTCTTTCTTATAATAGTTCTTGTTTCTTTCTTACACCTTCCTTAACTTCCCTTTTCTATATTCGCAACGATACTCACTCTAGAACCCAACAAAGCAATCGCAACATGACCAGGAAGCCGCGTCTCTCACAGCCACGCCTTGCCTCTTTCACTGCTCCGGTTTCTCCTCACCTTTATGAACCAGATTCGTGCAAATGTTGATTATAATTTTCAAAGGTAACACTCAAAGCAGAGGAAATTATTGAAAATTTAGTATAGCTTCCTGGTACGTGTAGTTTAATTTCCGCGTTATGAAACTCCTAGGGTTACTCAATAATCTAACCTAACCTAACCTAACCTAACCTAACCTAACCTAACCTAACCAAACCTAACCTAACCAAACCTAACCTAACCTAACCTAACCTAACCTAACCTAACCTAACCAAACCTAACCTAACCTAAATTAACCTAACCTAACTTGACCTACCTAACGTAACTTAATCTAACCTAACCTAACCTAACCTAACCTAACCTAACCTAACATCTAACCTAACCTAACCTAACCTAACCTAACCTAACCTAACCAAACCTAACCTAACCTAAATTAACCTAACCTAACTTGACCTACCTAACGTAACTTAATCTAACCTAACCTAACCTAACCTAACCTAACCTAACCTAACCTAATCTTACCTAACCAAACCTAACCTAACCTAACCTAACCTAACGAAACCAAACCTGTTAGTATTCTATTGTAAAAAAAAAAAAAAAGTTAACTGCGCCAGAATGTGATATTTTAGGTGTCTGTGGGTGAGTGTCTTTTCTCCGTATTCATTAAACGTTTCATCATTGTGTCTCAAATACTTTTAACATGCATTAGAAAGGAAATGTTGTGTTTTTTTAAGAGTATTTATGATTCTCGTAGTGATATCTCAACAAGACGCAAAGCTTCCTCAGAAAGAAATTAGGAAAAGGAAAAGAAATTAAAAGGTAATTGATAAAGAGTTAAAGAAGTACACTACAGCACGCTTTAATGGAAGCTACCGTGTGTGTTTTTTTTATTTTAAGTGTTTCCATGGTGTTAGTAAAAGGCTGAGAAGACACATAAAAAAAATCTAAGCAGGAATAAATGTCAAAAAAAAAAAATCATAGGTAGTAAACCCCCCAAAAAGAAAAAAAGAAAAGAAAAAAGAAAAAAAAACTGAAGGAGAACCGAACACTGCCAGTAAGGAAAAAATAAATAAATAAATATCCCATGAAAACAAGTACAACCACTTCTGTATCTGAAAAAAAAGAAAAGAAAAGAAATAGTGACGAGAGACCAAACCGCTTAAGACTTCGTATCTTGAGGTCCTTGTGCTGACTCCTTTGTGGCCACGAAATGAGTAGCGCTGGAAACAAAGGGAAGGAAGGAGCGAAGTTGCAGCAAGAAGCAAGGAGAGTAATTGTCAAAGGGAATATATGTATAGTAAGAGGTAGCAACAAGGAGGAAGGAAAGTAAAGAGTTTTAAAAGCTGTTTTTTTTATTTTTCTATTCTTTTAGGAGGTGAAAGCAAAAAGTTATGAGAGTAAAAATGAGTTCAAGGTAAGGAGGAAAGAGGGAGAAAATGGTAAGGAAGAGATAAAGGAAGGAAAAAAAAAGAGAAAAAGTGTGAGGAAAGGATAAAGAGAATAAAGGCAAGTAAGAATTAGGGAATATTGTAAAATGAGAGGAGGGACAGTGGAAATAAGGCGTGTGGGAGGACGAAAGAGTGAAAATTAAGTGAAAAATTTAGAAAAGTAAGTGATGGAAGTGTAAGAGAGTAAGGAAAAGTGAGAGTAGATAAAAATAAAGATAGTATAAGTAGAAGATAAAAAAAAATGATAAAAGAATAAGAATAAAGAAACAAAAGGCGAATAATAAGAGAGGGTATAAAAATAGTACTAAGCAAAAATGAAAGTAACGGCGAATAAGAAGAAAACAAACAAATCTGAGCAAGGAAGAAATGAAGAAAAAAGTTATATGTAGTAAAAAGAAAAGAAAAAAATAAAGAAAGAAAAGTGAAATACAGAAGTTAGAAAAGAAGAAAAGCGAGTAACAAGAAAAAGGAAACAAGTATAGTCAACAAACAGGATAAGGGAGAAAAGGAAATAAAGAAAGGAGTGTGTAAAGGAGAAACAAGTAAAAATAGAGTAAAGGATGGGAGGGATTGAAAGTGGCATTACTACACACACACACACACACACACACACACACACACACACACACCTGTAAGTGGCAAGCAAGCTTTTATGTGTGTGTGTGTGTGTGTTTTAATTGGGGAAAGGGCAACTGAAGCGGAAATTACGCCTACACACACACACACACACACACACACACACACACACACACACACACACACACACGTAAAAACAAACTGCTGGGGGGAACTTTAGTAATAAAAAAAGAAATATTTAGCGACTCCAGAGCAGGAGTGTCACACCTCCACTGCAGCCACCAGAAGTACAGTACTCTCGCTCTCTCTCTCTCTCTCTCTCTCTCTCTCTCTCTCTCTCTCTCTCTCTCTCTCTCTCTCTCTCTCTCTCTCTCTCTCTCTCTCTCTTACTCTCTTCCTTTTTTTTTCAGTTCCTTCAGCCTTTGTTTCTATTTTTTCTTCTCCTCTTTCCCATTTACTCTCTTTGTCTTTCTCCTCCTTTCCTTCTCTTTCTTCTCCTTCGTTTCTTTTTTTTTCCGTTATTGTTCTTCCTCCTTTTTATTACTCTTTTTCCTTATTTAACCCTTTCCTTTTCTCTTTTCATTCTTTTTCCATCTTGCTCCTTCCCATATCCCTTTCTTCCTCCCTTTCCTCTTCATCTTCATTTATCCTTTCTCTTCCCTTCCCTTCCCTTCCCTTCTCTTCAATTTTCCTTCCATTTTTTTCTTTCTCTTTCTTTCTTTCTTTTTTCTTTCTTGTCTTTTCCTTTCCTCTCCTCTCTTCTCCTTTCCTTTCATTTCCTTTCCTTTCCTTTCCTTTCCTGTCATTTACTCTTCTCTTTTCTTCTCTTCTCTTCTCTTTTCTTCTCTTCTTTTCTTTTTCTTCTCTTCTCTTCTCTTCTCTTCTCTTCTCTTCTCTTCTCTTCCTCTATCCCTCTCTGTTCCTCCTTTATCCTTCCCTCTCCCTCATTCCCTTACAGTTTTAAACACAATTTCCTTCCTGTTTTCACCACACATCGTCCTCCATTCATCAATATCTTCCTTCTCCATTTTCATGATAGCATTTCCAATGAAACCTTCCTCTCTTTTTTTATTTTCATCTTTTCCGTCGCCATTATAATTCCAATTTTTCCTTCGGCTGTTTTATTTCCTTATTTCTTCTTTTTTTTTTCTTCTGTCTTAAATTTTTGTCTCTTTCTTCTTCACATTTTTTTTGTTCCTTTTTTTTTTTTCTTGTGTCTCTGGGTTTAGTTCTTTCTTTCTTTCTTTCTCTTAATTTATTATTTTCCTTTTCTTCTCGTCTCATTTTTAGTTCAAATATCCTTTCTTTTCTGTTTTCTCCAAATTTTTTCCTCCTTTTCCTGTTTTCTCGTTCATTTTATTTCCAGTTGCCTATTTTTTTTTCACTTTCCTTTAGTTTCCTTTTTATCCTTCACTACTCTACCTCCGTTTTGATCTTTTTAATTTTTTTTCCCCCATTCCTCGTACACGTCTTCCGTTTTCCTCACCATCTCTTTATCAATCTCCCTTTCCTTCCTACGTTTTCCTACATTCCCTTTTTCTTCCCTTTTTCTCTCCTTCCTTCCCTATTCTTCTCGCCTCCTTTGCTCTTTGTATCTTTCCTCTATTCCCTCAACATCCCTCTCCCGTTCTCTATCTCTTTAGCAACCTTCCTTTTCTTCTCCTTTTTCTTCCATTCCTTCCTTGCATTTCCTCTCTCTCTCTCTCTTTCTCCACTAACTCTACTAATCTTTCTTCCTTCCTTACTTTTCCTAATTCCTTCCACAGCCATCTTCTGTCTCCACCAAGTCTTTCGCAATCTTCCTTTCCTTCCCCTTTCTCCTTCTTCCCTCTCTCCCTCTCTCCCTTCCTTCCTCTCTTCCTTGTCCTATTCACCTTCCGGACCGTCATCAACTTCTCCTTTTCATTCCACAACCTCACCTCTTTCTTCATCTCATGCAATCTTCCTTTCTTTCCCCATATCCCTCCTCCCTTCCCTGTCCCCCCCCCTCCGACTCTCATCCCCTTTGTCCCCCTCACCCCCGCCCTCTGCACCAATCCACCGTCGGCTGTTGGGCAAATAGGGCGGCACTAAATACACGGCACTGAATGGCTGGCTACTAAATTTACGCCGGCGTGAGAACTGAGCTCCCCCAGCAGCGACCCTGTCAGAAGAGAGGAAGTGGTGCTTGCTATACACCTCACCCTCTAATTAGGCCAGGCAAGGAGAGAGAGAGAGAGAGAGAGAGAGAGAGAGAGAGAGAGAGAGAGAGAGAGAGAGAGAGAGAGAGAGAGAGAGAGAGAGAGAGAGAGAGAGAGAGAGAGAGAGAGAGAGAGAGTGTTCATTTTCTTTGTTGTAATGGAAAGAAGGAAGGAAAGAAGGTTGGGTAGAGAGAGAGAGAGAGAGAGAGAGAGAGAGAGAGAGAGAGAGAGAGAGAGAGAGAGAGAGAGAGAGAGAGAGATTGTTAATTTTCTTTGCTGTAATGGAAAAGAAGGAAGGAGGGAAGGATGGAAGAGGGAAGAGGAAGGGGAGAGAGGAAGGAATGAAGGAAAAGGATATAATAGAAGGAAGATTTGAGATATTGTCCATTTATATTTTTTAACAGTAATGTAATGAAGTAAGGAAGCAAGAAAAGTGGAGGAAGGAGAGAAAGGAAGAAAATGGAGGAAAGGAAAAGTGTGTGTGTGTGTGTGTGTGACTGTTTGGTTTTGTTGCTGTAATGGAGCGAAGGAAAGAAACCAAAAAGGAACGAAGGAAGGAAGGAAGGAAGGAAGAAAGAGCTGAGCAATTGTTAGGTTTTTTTTTTCTTACCAGTGATGGAACGAGTGAGGGAAACAAGAGTGGAGGTAGAATATAGAAGGAGGGAAGAAAGAAAGGGTTACTCAGAACTATTAGAGAGGGAGAGAAAGAGAAAAAAAAAAAAAACTTACATCCAGACGCAATAAAAGACAGTAAATGGGGGAGTGACTTTTGTGTTGTGGTCTTTGATTGGTGTGTGTGTGTGTGTGTGTGTGTGTGTGTGTGTGTGTGTGTGTGTGCTTTCCTGCTTAACTGCGCTGTGTAATGACAAATTATATAGCACACACACACACACACACACACACACACACACACACACACACACACACATGTACAAGCGTGATTCATACCCTGCATTATAATATTCATCACTTATAATGAACTGTTGTATTGGGTGTCATGACTAATTGTAACGGCATAGTGTGTGTGTGTGTGTGTGTGTGTGTGTGTGTGTGTGTGTGTGTGTGTGTGTTCGTAATTTTGTATGTTTGAATATTGTGCCCTATACATATTTCTTGTCATCCTATGTTTTATTTTTTTTTGTTGTTAATTTTTTGTTGATTTTTATTTTTGTATTCGTTTAGTTGTTTTTTTTTTCATTTATTTTCTGATTGTGTGTGTGTGTGTGTGTGTTCGTAATCTTGTATGACTGAACACCTTTCCCTACACACGTTTCTTACCTTCCTTTGTTTAATTTTTTCTTTGCTCATTCGTCAGTAGATTTTTATTTAGTTATATTTAATTATCATTTTCTCCCTGACGCGTATAAAACAGTATTCTAATTAGTCCAAGTAAGAGTACAGCTTTACTCTAAGGTGCTGGAGTCCTTCATAACGGTACCTACTTCACAGCTCCTCACCCACGCCCCCCCTCCCCCAGAGCACCACCCTCAGCTCTACACACACCCACCTTCCTCACCTCACCTGCTTCTTTTACCCCCTTGTTGCCTCCTCCATCTACCGAAGTGTATGTTCCTTTCATCTTCTACCTCTTGTGTAACCTCCGCCACCTATTACCTCTTTCACTGTCTCCTCTACTTTCTCCCTCACCTCTCCTACCCATTCATTCTTCTTCTTTTTTCCTTCGCCATCTTAGTTCCAGTTTTCTTTTTGTTTAGTCTTCATTTCGTCTCCTCTTCTTCAGTATATAAGTATGTAAACCTCTTACCTTCTCCTTTACTTATTTTCCTCATTTACTCCCTCTTTCAGTGCCTCTCTCACCTATTCCCCTCATTCATTCCACCTCTTTCCCCTCCCATCCTTCACTCTTCATCTCTTCCCTCTTTCACGCTCTCTTTCATCTACCCCTCTCACTCACTTCACCGCTTTCCCCTCCTTCCCTCTCTCTCTCTCTCCCTTCTAGAACCTCTTCCACCTCCTGACTCAGACAAATGCTCCACTGGGAACCTAATACAGGTAGCGATCAGGTGTAAGTTCCCGGTACGTTATATCCTCGCCGTGCTGCCTCCCTTCTAAGGCCCTTATTCAGAAATGCTTTGCTCTCTCACCACTATTCTTTTAAAGGCCATAGATAATCAGCCGGATTCTCAAGTCTTTCTCCTTTGAATAATGTAAGAATCTTGCTAATCTCACACAAATACTCTTAAAAACAAGTGTAACCTCATCTAAGGCCTTTCGGAAGTAGTGGAGATGCGAAAGAGTTAAGAAGGGACTAAAAAGGATGACAAAGGCGGTTGTGGGTAGCGAAGTATTCGGTACAAGAGGGGGTTGAATCTTCCCTATTTACGTTCGTTGGTGAGGCGTGAAGCTAAAGGGGATCTGATCGGGGTGTTTCAGTTCGGTGAGGGATGTACACACTAGGTCGCAGGGGTGTTGTGTGTTGGTGCCTAGTGTTTGTTTATCAGGGAAGGACAAGGAGATGGGAGTGTTGAGGTGCTATAAGGGGTGACAGAGAGAGAGAGAGAGAGAGAGAGAGAGAGAGAGAGAGAGAGAGAGAGAGAGGAGAGAGAGAGAGAGAGAGAGAGAGAGAGAGAGAGAGAGAGAGAGAGCAAGTTTTTTAATTCACACGCGTAACTTTATCGCACACAGCATGAGAAAACTTTTATGATATGGAATTTTTACCCACACCCACACCCACACACCCACACACACACACACACACACACACACACACAGGGCTGAAGGTGCGATGAGAGAGAAAGCCCAGCCACGCCCTTCTCTTTCCCCACCATCACACAGCCAGCAGGACGGAACCAGATAACACGTGCCTGAATACCAACTCAAGCCATCCCCTCAGTACTTCCAATTCCTGCTGCCTGTCCATGCCGCAGCTGTGGACGTGATGTTCGGTGCTGTTGCAAGACTGTGGCGAGGCTGTGGCCAAGCTGTGTCTAGTCGCTTCCCACGCTGCACATTTAACGATATTGGCATTCTGGTTGCTTGCTTTGCTCGGCCGTTCAAGATCTGCATTTCTCTGATCCTAGACGCAGCTTGTGTCGATCCCTACCGCCTGTATGGGGCCGCTGCCTGGCGTGAAGCTGATCCCATGAAGCCAGGCCAGAGCGGCGTGTGGGTATGTGACAAGGAAGACCCGACGTGTATGACCGTTTCTTCAAGCCGAGGCCTGCATACTGAAACGTTCCGCTTTCTCACTACGACTATTTTCAAAGGCCACAGAGATGATTAGCCAGATTCTCAAGAGTGTTTATCCTGTTAATAATGTAGAAATGATGTTAATTTGTCGCTAGAATCATAAAACACCCTTAAAAATCTGTATGACTTCAACTAGAGCCTTTTGAAAGTAGTGGCGGTGCGGCCAGAGGTGTTTCAGAAATTGGTCCCGAGTGTCATCCGCGGCAGACGCCCCTGAGTTTAATGCAGGGCGCCAGGTCGTGCTGAGTGTAATGCAGGGCGCCACGTCGTGCTGAGTGGTGCCATTGCCGCGTGTTGGTACTGGCGGCGCGGCTCACCTCCTGCTGGGCTTTCGGATTTCACTGCTGGCTTACTTGCACTTGGAGAATGTTAGTGGCTTTTCATAAATAACCGTGAATCTCCTTACTTATACCGTTATGTTATCTATAAATATGCTCCTCATTCCGAAATAAATAAATAAATAAGTAAGCAAGTATGTAAGAAAACAGATAAAACAAATAAATAAATAAATAAATGCAGTTCCTAGTTCTGAAATAAATAAATAAATAAATAAATAAATAAACTGAAAACCACCGTCCCGCGTCAGTTGTCAGCCATCCATGCACACTGACTCCTGCAGATGCACCGGCAGTCCCTCTCGTTCTTTCTGGCGGTGACAAGTGAGCGTCCCGGTGCCTGCGACGCGTGCCCCTTAGAGACTCTGCCAAACTCCCTCTGACGCATCACAGCGAGGCGCGTGACGAATAGCAGTGTGTAGGTCAGCTGGAGCGACTCATACGACCTTGCATTGCTTGAGTTGGTGACGTTAAAGAGGAGTGAAGTGAATGTATACGTGAGTGAGATAAATATGCATATAGGTGATGTATTTAAGTAGATAGAATGAAAGATAAATGGAAGATCATGATGATAAAAAATATAAGCAGGGAAAAGGAAAATATAACGATGCAAGGGATGAGGTAGGTATATACGTAAATAAAATAAAAAAAAATAAAAATATGAGATAAATGTGTATATATAGATGGTGTATATAAATAAGTAGGTAAAGTGAAAGATAAAGAAAGAAAAAATATTAGAAACGAGGAAAATATAATGATCTAGTTAAGGATGTGATTAAGATTCTTAGGGTTATAGTCATCTGTAAAAAAAAAAGGAAAAAAAAAAGAAGTGGTTCAAGTTCGATTAAGTTATAATTACGTAAGACATAAGAAGATAAACGATTGAAATGAAGTCATAAGGAAGAGAGAGGCTTGGGGAGGGACTAGGGGACGGCAGGGATGGTTGAATAACTGCAAAATAAAGCTGTTCTCGTGTACTTGCCATTCAGGAAACACACGTCAGCTACACAGGTAATACTTGCAGACAGGTGAAATAAATGTGTTCAGTATGAAATATTCACACACACACACACACACACACACACACACACACACACACACACACACACGCTTAAAAGAGAGAGCATTACAAAGTTGACTGTACTGTAAATATACGGAAAAAAAGAATGAAAAAAAAAGAAAGCAAAAAGAAAATAAGCGGTAAATATACACGTTCACACACGAGTTCATTTTAGTGAATAGTAATGTTGTAGTATTAGTTCTTGAATTGCAGTCATTAAAGTAATTGTTGCTCGAATTCCCTTTTTTTTTTTTTTCAAGCTGACTGCCGTGCTGATGAATTATGTATTATTGTCGCTATTATTATTATTATTATTATTATCACCATCACCATCATCATTATTATTATTATTATTATTATTATTATTATTATTATTATTATTATTATTATTATTATTATTATTATTATCATCATCATCATCATCATCATCATCATCATCATCATCATCATCATCATCATCATCATCATCATCATCATCATCATCATCATCATCATCATCATTACCACCACCACCACACCCAGCATCATTATCCCTACACACACACACACACACACACACAAACACCACGCGGGGATCGCCAGAGCTGCAGGCAATAAACACACTTCACCCGCACAATTATTCATGACACCCAATACAACAAACTGTCCATTACGAGTAACAGGTGTAGTGATGATGCCCCGGCCTGCGTGGATAATACGAGAGGGAGTGTCATCACCTGTCACCACATACACACACACACACACACACACACACATTCTGCTGCGCCTTCGTCAGTGCAGCTTAGTCCTTTTTTGCCCTTCTTCGGGAACTGGGACGTCAGTTTTTTTTTATATAAATTTTGTTAGCCTTGACCGGTACGCCTCTTAGGTGTGAAAAATGTCGTGTGGTAAAGGAGGAGGAGGAGGAGGAGGAGGAGGAGGAGGAGGAGGAGGAGAAGAAGAAGAAGAAGAAGAAGAAGAAGAAGAAGAAGAAGAAGAAGAAGAAGAAGAAGAAGAAGAAGAAAATACAAAAGAAAAGTAGAAATAGAAGGAAAAAAGTATATTACATGAATGAATGAAGAGAAAAAAGAACAACAAGAACAAGAACAAGAACCACACCCCACCCACAATACCACCACCACCACCACCACAACCACCACCACCCACAAACCCACCCACAAATTAACCCCTTTCTCTCTGACACCATTACATGATTGGCTATTACCTCGTCCAGACATTGTTGCTCCACCCAGTCAACGCTGAGGCCTTGGCAGCGAAACCCGAGCCGCGTCAATCTCCACCAGTCATATCTCGAGAGGCCAATGAAAGCTGATCGCTGATTGGATGACGAGCAGCGAAGACAGGGATGGTAAGCAGGGGCAGAAAACTGGGAAGGGGACGGCGAAACGTGAGAAGAGGAGGAGAGGACGAGGAGGAGAAGGTGAGGTGTAGAAGGAGACCGAAGAGGAGGAGGAAGAGGTGAAGGAGGAAGCTGAGGTGTAGGAAGAGGAGGGCGAAAAGGAGATGCAAGAGAGAGAGAAGGAGGAGGAGGAGAACGAGGAAGAGACGAAGAACGACGAGTAGGAAGAGGAGGAGGAAAGATGAAGAGCAAGAGGAGGAGGAAGAAGAGGAAGTGCAGAAGGAGAATGAGACGGAACACGATAACAACAACTAGAATAACAACAACTGCGACTAAGGAAGAGGAAACAACAAAGATTAAAATTCTGATAAAAAAAAAAGAGACAATTAAAAGGAGATGAGGGAACACTAAAAAAGAAAAGAGTTGGAGAAAGAGGAGAATAACAAGCAATAGACGGGAAGGAGATGAGATGAGGTGAGGACGTGAGACAGAGTGAGTGAGTTTAACCCTTTCCGTTGATCGTGGGAAAGGAAATTGACTGGAAACGACGCGGAAAGTAAAAAAAACAGTCATCATGAGGAGAAAACTGTTTATGCCACTTGTTGTAATAATAAATAAAAACAACGACAGAAGTATTTTGTTATTGTTCTCACTGCCACCTCAGATCACCATACTGTCTAGACATTGCATCATCTACTCTAACAATTCCTTTTTTTTTTTTTTCATTCATACAGGTGCTCTGAAAGATGGTAATTTAGTGATGTGCATTGCTACATAATGCAGTGAAATGCATAAAGGAAGGTGGATGATGGTAATAGTAGTGGTTGCATCATAATTTTTCACTTTTTTTTTTTTAATGTTAATCCTTTCACTGCCACTTGGTACACCTTTCCCTAATTACTAGTCACTTTGAGACGTCTTTACCTGCTCTCCAGCCACACGTAATCTTTAAAATGAGAAGAAATTGCAAAATATATTCTTTCCATCGCTTAATTTCTTGTAGATGCTTGTAAAGACTTCACGCATTGCTTCTGGTGCCGATAATTGTTTCGTGTCGCAGTGAAAGGGTTAAAAGGAAGATGGGTGGGTTGTGGTAGTAGTGGTAGCAGTGGTAGTCGTGGTGGTGGTGATGGTAAGGGGATAAGAGCGTTGAGTCGAAGTATCGTTTGCCTGAAGCAGTTCCATTCAAAGGTTCGAGTGTGTGGTTAGGGTGCGTTCGGAATGCCGAGACGTGGAGCTTTGAAGGCTAATAGGAATTGTCTTGCTGGAGGAGGAAACGAGAGAGGGAAGGAACGGAACGGAAAGGAGAGAGAGAGAGAGAGAGAGAGAGATGGGGGACGTGTGTGTGTGTGTGTGTGAAGAGACTGAAGCGTGGGAGAGGAATGAGGTAATAGGACACACACACACACACACACACACACACACACACAGAGAGAGAGAGAGAGAGAGAGAGAGAGAGAGAGAGAGAGAGAGAGAGAGAGAGAGAGAGAGAGAGAGAGAATGGAGGAGAGGAATAATAAGAAAAAAAATGGCAGCCAGAGAGAGTGAGAGAGAGAGAGAGAGAGAGAGAGAGAGAGAGAGAGAGAGAGAGAGAGAGAGAGAGAGAGAGCGCTAAGATGGAGGGCGGACGTATTCGATAGCTAAGTGGCCCCCTGATAGCCGCCTCTTACCGACCAATCAGAACCGCGACATCCCACAAGGAGCCATTCTAATTGGTCAATAATCCTCCGCCGCTCTTCAGATAAGGGCTGCTCAAGGACACCTGTGTGACCCAACGAGCGTGCCCGCCTTCATGCGCGAAGAGGAGGAGGAGGAGGAGGAGGAGGAGGAGGAGGAGGAGGAGGAGGAGGAGGAGGAAGAGGAGGAGGTGGTGTGAGCTAAGAGAAAAAAGGACGAAGAGGAGGGGAAGGGATGTATAAGTAGGAAAAAAAAGGAAGAGGAGGAAGAGGAGGATAGGAAGAGTATGCGATTAAGAAAAAAGGAAGAAGAGGATGATGATGATGATTATGATAATGAGTAGGAGGAGGAGGAAGAGTGAGTGAAAATAAAATGGACGAAGAAGAGGAGGGGATGAGGAATTGTATGAGAATGAGGAAGAAGAGGAGGAGCATAGGAAGAGAATATGTTTAGGAAGAGGAAGAAGAAGATAAAAATTATGATGAGAAGGAATGATATGAGGCTGAGGAAGAAAACGAGAACGTGAAGGAGGAGGAGGAGGAGGAGGAGGAGGAGGAGGAAGAGGAGGAAGAGGAGGAGGAGAAATATGTGACAGGAGGAGGAAGACGAGGAATGAATGAGCAAATGGAGGAAGAAGAAGATGAAGTGAAAATGGAAAAGAATATAAAGAGGAATTTAAAGAAGAAGAACGATTAGAAGGAGAAGGAGGAGGAGGAGGAGGAGGAAGAGGAAGATTAATGCATGAGAAGAGGTGAGAGAGGAGGAGGACGAGAAGAAGAAAGATTAGGAGGAATCTATGAAGGGAGGAAGGAGGGTAAGGTGACAAGGCTGAGGAAGAGGAGAAGGAAAAGGAAGAGGAGGAGGAGGAGGAGGAGGGAACACAGAACTGACGATAATGCATCAGAAACAATTATTGGACCGGCGTTCTAATTACAGTTGTCGAGGTTGTCTTTCCCTCCCTCTGCACCACCACCACCACCACCACCACCACCACCACCACCACCAGCCTCAATATCCCTAAGGTTAAAATGCCTTCCCTAAGCCTCGTATTCTCGGATCTCAGTGAAAGTTTCTGCGTGTCTGTGTGACGAAACAACTTCAAGATTGACTGACAGATTTTTTTTTTTTTCATTCCAGGTGGCAGGGTGTGTTGTATGGTGGGGTGGCTGGCTTAGTAAGTTAGTACTCCAAGCCAGTCCCCAGTGATCAGTGGAGGAGCCTTATAAGGTTCCTCCACTGATCACTGCACTGTGCAAGCTTTTAAGTCTACTTTCCTGATTGACCTACAGCAGTACTTTCATAGTTTTCAGTTGGAGGGTAGTCAGAGTAGTGGATATAGATAACTAAGAAAGAGGGGAAAAAATCTCTTAATTGCCGTTTCCCCCACAAAAAAGTTAAGAAATTAGTTCTAATCGTTTAAGGCAATTTAGTTTCGGAAGTGTCTTGATGCTCCTCCCCTGGCCTGTATACTTCACGCTCTGGACTCTTGTTAGGGATATTTCAAAGGCCACTGAGTAGGTAAGGGAAAGCACTTTTGAAAATTTCACCCCGAACACTTTCTCAAGAGACTAAAATATTGAAGATACAACGCCGGAACAACTTTGGACTCTTACTAGGAATGTTTTAAAAGGCCACTGAGATGATTAATATGGACCTCATCATGTTTTCTCCTATCACTGACGCAGAATCCTTGTCAGCCTATCGCTAGACTCATTATATCACTTCTGAGAACCCCGATTACTTCCACTGGAGATTATTAAATATATCCAAGCTAAGTCAAGAGAACACCTTTGAAAAACCACGATAACTTCTTTTATAGACTGTTCAATGAATTCAAGGTAAGACGCTGGAACGTTTGAGAACAGAAAACAACAGCCAACCATCCCGTATTCCTGACAGCCTTGGAAATACATTCTGGACTTTCCCCAACTTGTGACCTTTCGTCTTATTTCCCCCGACGTTGAGTTTCTCTGATCATAATGCTGTTTATGTATTCTGTCCTGCTGCTTTTGTCACTATGTCTCTGCTGAGTGGGAGGGAACCGAGGCTGTGGTATTATAGTTTCTTGTAGAGTGATTGCTACACGTGAGAGATCCGTCTGTTTGCTCGCCGCGTCACGAAGATGGAGTGTCAGGCATAGGGGCGTGTGTTCTTAGGTTTAAGTACTGTTTGGTTAGGTTAAAAGTAATGGTAGGAAGTCCTTTGTATTGTGGTTCTTAAAAGAGTGATTTAATGTGAAAGGTCCATTGTGGGGTGTCAGGTATAGGAGCGAGTGCTCTTCATGTACCAGTGCGTAATAGTAATGTTTGGAAGTCTTGGTTAATTTATGTGCACGTATCCAAGACAGAGGCGCCTCCCGGAAGGTTCCATGGCCATCCACCTCCTTTAGCTCATACTAAATATTTTTTTCCTTATATATTCATGGTCCAAATTCTGTCACTATCTGCTCACCGACTGTACAACCCCACACACACACACACACACACACACACACACACACAAAAGAAAAAATATAAAGTAAATAAATAAAATAAATAAATAAATAAAAATAGATAAATAAATAAATAAATAAGTAAAAATTGTTTCATTGATTGGGAAAGTACAGTTGGGTTAGTTTATTTATTTTTTTTATTATTATTATTTTTTTAAGGTTAGATTATGTTAAGTTACTAGTTTAGGGTAGTTTAGGTTGGTTTCAGATGCTAGGTGTGGGTTTGGTTAGGTAAGATTAGCTTATGTTAGGAGTATGTTAGGTCAAGTTAATTGGGTTTGGTGATTCCAGGTTAGATTAGGTTTGGTTAGGCTATGATAAGTTAAGTTAACCCTTTCACAGTTATTTGACGTGTTTCCTAATCACAAACTACTCTGAAGGATTTATTATTTTTCTACAGCCACCTGTGAGCATAGTACTGGCTAGACAGGATAATCTACTCTTTTCATCCCCTTTTCTTTCTTGTAGATGATCTAAAATATTTCATACATTGCCTTTAGTGTTGTGAATGATTCCATATCGCAGTGAAGCATTTAAAAGTTGAGCAAAGTTAAGATCAGACCAACCTATTTTAACTTAACCTAACAGTACTCAAACCACCGCAAGGAAAGCTAAGTTGGCTGCTCGTCATGTGATACAAAGCTTGCCTCGCTCACTAAATCGCCTTAGGAGTCCTACCATCTGGCTAAAAATACCTCCAGCAATCTGACATCCTCATCATTCTTGCTTTCCCTTAGTCCCGCTGCCGCCATTGTCAACCCCGCCATTCCTAAAGTCGCCTCAGAGTTTAGCAAAAGTTCGATAATTTTGGATTCCTCGAATTCTGCAATTAATTATGCCCGGTATTAAAATTCGTCTCTCTAATGTTTTCTGTCCTTCGTCCGAGCCCTTGGAAAGCTTATGGTCCTTTCAAATAGTGATAGATGACTGGAAAAGACCCAATAATCAGGTTCGTGCCGAGTCAATAGGGAGCTTTTAAAAGGTATAGATAAATTTATGGCTAAGGATGATAAGTGTATAGAGGTAGGCTATATTTTATACAGGGACTGCCACGTGTAGGCCTAATGGTTTCTCTCAGCTTCCTCTTATTTTTCTTAGGTTCTCTTATTCTTACATTAGCCGCCCAGCCTGCACTTCCGCCGTTACGTCTTCCTTGGTCTAAACTTTCCCGTCAGCGTTTCAGCATGCTCTCTTCCTTCTTCCTGGGAGTGCTCGGGAATGTTTGGATGTACGTGTCTTTATTTGGTGGTGCTCTTATGTGTGTTATTTTTGGGTATATTGAAATATTACTTATCTTTTGTTGTAGTGTGGTCAGTGAAAATATCTGTTTATCTATCTGTCTATCTTTTTCTTGTCTGTCCATCTGTTTGTTTTATCTGTTTAGCCATTTATCTGTCTGTTAATCCATTCATCCATCTATCCATCCATTCCTCTGTATATTAATCAGTCAGTCAGTTAATCAATCAGTCACTAAATCAGTAAAATTGTTTATCGCTATCTGTCTAGCTGTCTATCCCTTTATCTATCTATTTATTTATCTTTGTATTTATTTGTGTATCTATCTGTCTATCTATCTATCTATCTATCTATCTATCTATCTATCTATCTATATCTATCAGTCTGTCTGTCTGTCTGTTTGTCTGTGTGCCTATTTATCTATCTGTCTCTATCTATCTATCTATCTATCTACCTATCTATCTATCTACGTACTTACCTACCTACCAACCACTCACCCACTCACCCACCAACCACTCACCCACTCACCCATCCACCTATTGACACACCTGCCTGTTCCTATCATTCAGCTCAATCCCCCCTTGAAATGCGATCACCTTCATTCTTCAAACAAACCACGGCTAAATTTGATCGGTCATTCTAAACCTCACGCATCCATCCTCCCTCCATTAGCAGACTCTCGAGCGCGCCTATTAAGTTACACACAGTACAGCCTTCACTCTAAATATATAATCCTCCAAATCACACACGCGCATGGGTTTAGATTCCCTCTCCATTCCAAAAGCTCCCCACAGTCGTCCTCTATTGGAAAGACTCGAGGCTGTATCAACTTATGACTTTAATCGCCACCACGGATTGAGTTTAAGGAAGATCTACAGGTGGTTCTAATTCTGAAAGTATATGTGAGTCGTTTCTTCTTAGCAGCTTTGGTGGAACTTGGAAGCTTGCGGTGCCGGCTCTTACGTCTTCAGGAGTTACAGGAGAGGGATTGGTGACTGTACGTAGCTTCCCTCACGGCGCTGTCTTTTTTTCCTAGTATGTTCCGTAGCTTCAGGTGTCGTTTCCAGTTAGTGTCCTTTTCCTGGAGCCTCAGGAAAAAGCTTTGCTTTCTTATTTCTCTGGATATTTATTATTATTATTATTATTATTATTTTTTTTTTTTTTGGTCAGGATTCATTCTTTGTCGTGCCTTTCCGGACTGTTGTGTCACGTTTTCTTGTTTTCTTTTCCGGAATATCACGCCACATTTTCTTCCAGGCCGTTTCTTAAATATTCCCTTCACACTTTCTGCTTGATCTTCTCTTGTCTAGGCTGTCCATCACGTTTCTTTTCTGTTCTTTCTTTCTGGAATGTTGTATTAAAATTTC
>NC_087152.1:5012500-5022500 GCF_035594125.1 Scylla paramamosain | reverse complement strand
GTTCTTTTCTTGTTCTAGTTTTTCGTGATGTTCTTGTTCTTATCCTTGTTCTTCCTCTGTTTATTCACCAACATCTCAATTCGAACGGTTTGGTAAGTCTCGTATTTCTTTTCTAAAATGAAAATAAATAGAAAAGTAAAAGAAATGTATTCGTAGCACATAATGTTTCTCTCTGTGCATCTTGGTGGCACAGTGGCAGATGTGGCAGTTTAAAATGACAGCGCAGGAGTTTACGGAGCAGTACAGGTGTCAGGCAGGGGATCAACGAGGCCATTGGAGTGTTGATTGGTGTGTGTGTGTGTGTGTGTGTGTGTGTTTGCTTGTTCTGTTGTTGTTGTTGTTATTTTTTTCGTATTTATATTTTCGTTTTATTTATTTTTTTCTTATCTAAATGTTCGTTCTTTATAGTTTCGTTTTCTGTTTTTCCGTTTGATTTATTTTTGTTTCTGCTTTTCAGTTTTTCTGTATTTTCGTTTTCTATTCTTCAATTTTGTATACGTTCGTTTTTCTACTTTTAAATTTTCTGTATTGTAATCTTCTACGTGTCCGTTTTCTATATTTTGGTTTTGTAAATACGTTTTCGTTTCATTTACAAGGTATTTTCTGTGCAAGGAGTTGGATTTACGTTCATTTTAAGAAGAAATTTATACTTTTTTCAATATATAGAATGTACACGATCTTTCCCACGCACTGTTGACTTAATTTCAAACGTAAAATAATATAGAATGAGAAAGCAAAGGTTAACAGCACCAAATTCCCAGCAAGTGCCTATCCCAGTAGTGTGAAAGTGTTAATTAGGCAGACGGATCAGTGAGACTTTAAGGATGTTTGTGGCACGCTGGGAAGTTTATCCATTCAATTTGTCTTTTTTTTTTCTTTTATCTTTACTTTTCTATCTTATTTGTCCTCCTCCTTTCTTTATCTTTTCATTTAACCAAGCTGTGCCCTTTTCTTCTTTTTTTTGTTTACTTTTCTGTCTTTATTATCTTGCTCCTTGGTATTAAGTGTTTATCTATGTGTGGATCAGAGGATAGACTCGGCTCGGCGTGTGTGTGGCTGTCTGTATGTGTGACTGCGTGAAGGGATGACGTTTATACTGTTGCAAAGTTGATGAAGCGTATTTCTCTCTCTCTCTCTCTCTCTCTCTCTCTCTCTCTCTCTCTCTCTCTCTCTCTCTCTCTCTCTCTCTCTCTCTCTCTCTCTCCATTTTTATTAGTGTTTTGCTGTTTTTATTATTGCTACTATTGTCTAGATGATGATGATGATGATGATGATGATGATGATGGTGATGATGATGTTACTGGTGGTGCTGCTGCTGATGTTGGTGTTGTAGTAGTAGTAGTAGTAGTAGTAGTAGTAGTTGTTGTTGTTGTTGTTGTTGTAGTTGTTGTTGTTGTTAGTCGCATGGCCGCTCTCCATCTTTTATTTGTATTTTATATATATATTTTTTTATTCATTCATTTATTTATGGAGTCGAAAATTTCTCGTTCTTTATTGTAAGATGTTGACTTCCTTCGCGTGAATGGTGGTGCTGATATTCCCACGGCGGATTTGGGTGCAACACAAAGATACATACCACCACCACCACTACAACCACCACAACCACAACCACAACCACCGTGCGTTCCCTGCCTTGCATCGTGCTCCATTTCCCGGCGTTACGTAATATGCACGCCTGGGGACTCGCTGTTCAGTCGGTCAGGTTTTATTTTATTTCCTTGTGCTTGTTTATTTTTTGTTGATAAGCTCATTAGTGTGTCTGAGTTCCTGGCAGTCTGCGGGGCGTGCTGCAAAACACACCTCCATTTAGTTTAGCGTGTTGTCGTGATTTACTTTACTTAGGTTCTGTGTGGCTCTGTATGATGCGGCGATAATATTTGGAGAGCTTGTTTTATTATTATTATTATTATTATTATTATTATTACTATTATTATTTATTTATTTATTTATTTTTCTCTTATTTATGAGCTAATGAAAGAGTGACACCATTAAAGAGAGACTTCCTGTGATTTTTATGAAGCAACGATACCATTAGTGCTAGACCTCGTTTCATTATTTTGTTTATTTATTTATTTATTTATTTATTTATGAAGTAAGGACAATATGAGAGCGTGACCTTGTGACATATTCCCTATGACGCAATGACACCATTACAGCGAGATCTTTTTTTTTTACTAGTATTTTTTCTACCATGAAAGAAGGACACCACTGGGACAAGACCTTGGTTTATATGCGTGCTTCTAATCTTATTCCGTCAGCCGTTCTAATGCGCAAGGATTCCAACATTAGAATTTTACGCTTCGTTATTCTCGTTACACACACACACACACACACACACACACACACACACACACACACACACACACACACACACACACACACACACACACACTAATCTAATACCTGCCATGGCTACTCTTTCGTAACCAAGGTCCCAGCTGGTGTCTATCTCAGTACCTTACTCTCAGCCGCTTCATCCAGTACTTTCACCCTCTCGCCTGCCTCGCCTCCATAACTCACTGCCAACGTAACAGTATTCCATCAGTCCCTTCTCTTTAGTCTCCCCTCCAATACTTCACCTGTTGCTTCGGACACACAAATTTCCTGCAATCCCTCCAATCCTTCATGCACTTCGATCGCCTTTCCCGATGCTTAGGTCTTTGTAACTAAATCCCTTCGGAACTCCCTGGTTATTTCTGTATTTCCTCTTTCCTATTACTTGAACTCTTTCAGGAGGGAGGTTTCAAGACGCTTATCCTTCAATTTTCGTTGATCCTTTTTGACCTCTTTCTCTGTCTGTCTCTCTCTCTCTCTTTGGTGACTGGCATTCTAGTTGGCCTTTTTTTTTTTTTTTTTTTAAGTCGTTCATAAAAGTATTCCAGTGGCTCATTTTTCCCTGGTCTTCTCCCTCCACCTTTCACTTTCTGCCTGGGAGATGTGAAGTCCTGCTATCCTACTCTTCCACTACCCTTCCCTTCCCTTCCCTTCCCCTCCTCCGCCCTCCCGTGTTCTTTCCGCACGACCAAGCCCCTTAAGCAACCCTCAGCTTCCCTCTTCAATAAACTACACCGATTTGTTCGCGTCTCTGTGCCTCTCGTGTTGTCTTTCTTACTGACTCGGTTAAACCATCGCGGTGCCTTGAGTCTTCCCTCTTCTTTTGTCTTGTTCTTTTCTATTTCTTTTTTTTTTTTTCTCCATCACAACCACCACCACCACCACCACCACCACCACCACCACCACCACCACCACCACCACCATTACCATTACAGCAAAACCCACCGTTGGAGACAGAACTACTTGCTTCCGTATTCCCCGCGTGGACAAAGGCACTTTCATATTCCTGCGCAAGAAGTGAGAAGCAGAATTGTCCTTTTTTTATTGGTTTTAATTTCCCAGCTCTCTTTGTCGTCATTCCTCCTTCTGCCTCCGTTGTGCAGTGCCGCCTCCTGCTCTGTCACTTTGGTAGATTGAAAACTGCTGGTGTCATTTTCTTTACCTGAGTAGCGATACAAGCAGGAACATTAATAATATTGATAGCAACAGCAGCAGCAGTAACAGTAGTAGTAGTAGTAGTAGTAGTAGTAGTAGTAGTAGAAGAAAATATTGAAAAATGTGTTTTTTTCCCCTTCAGGTAATGCAATGAGCTCTCTCTCTGTGTCCTCTCTGTCTGTCCTTGTGTGTGTGTGTGTGTGTGTGTGTGTGTGTGTGTGTGTGTGTGGGTGTGTATGTGTGTGTGTGTGTGTGTGTGTGTGTGTGTGTGTGTGTGTATTTCCAGGTGTGTCGAAGTGTACGTAATATTCTTGTTTTTCACTTTCTTCTCATTTCCGGATATCACCTGCCATACCTCATCCGTGTTCTGAGGAGGAGGAGGAGGAGGAGGAGGAGGAGGAGGAGGAGGAGGAGGAGGAGGAGGAGGAGAAAGTGGGTGATGAGAATACCGCTAATGATGACACGAAAGAAAAATTGAGAGGAAAAGTAGGAGAAGGAGGAGGAGGAGGAGGAGGAGGAAGACGAGAAGATGATGAATGTTGAAAGTGGTGTTAATGATGTTGATAAGGAAAAATGAGGAAAATGGAAGAAAGAGAGGATGTAAGACGAGGAGGAGGAGGAGGAGGAGGAGTAGGAGGAGGAAGAAGAGGAGGAGGAGAAGGAGTTTATATACGCGTAGATGTGAGAAGGAAATAGAAAGAAAAAGAAACAGACTATGAAAAAAAAATAGAAAGAAAGGAAGACAATTACCGTGTTAAGTAGAAAAAGAGAGAAAAAGAAAATGAAGAACAAAAATGTGAGGGAGACAAAAAGGAGAATACTGTAAAGGGAAACTAATGTGTGTGTGTGTGTGTGTGTGTGTGTGTGTGTGTGTGTGTGTGTGTGTGTGTGGAGGATTTGGGTGGATGTGCACGCTCAGCAGGGATTGTTGGAAGGATACAAATGATGTGGAAGCTGTGGAGGCTGTGGTGGTGGTGATGGTGGTGGTGATGGTGGTGGTGATGGTGCTGGTGATGGTGGTGGTGATGATAGTGGTAGCAGTGTTGATAGTAATTATAATACTTCTCGTTATAGTAGTAGTAGTAGTAGTAGTAGTAGTAGTAGTAGTCGTAGTAGTAGTAGTAGTAGTAGTAGTAGTAGTAGTAGTAGTAGTAGTAGTAGTAGTAGTAGTAGTAGCAACAGCAGCAGCATTAGTGAAGAAAAGTGCTCCTGTATACGAGGGCTTGGAGGAGGAAAGGAGGAAAAAATGCTAGAAGGAAGGAAAGAGGAATGGAGAGAGAGAGAGAGAGAGAGAGAGAGAGAGAGAGAGAGAGAGAGAGAGAGAGAGAGAGAGAGAGAGAGAGAGAGGGAGAGGAGGATTGCAGGACTATTTCTGAACCTGAAGGCTTTTGAGTCCATATGGGAGAGAGGGAGAGAGGGATGGAGGGAGTGGAGGGAAGGAGGGAGGGAGGAAAGGAGAGAGGTACAGCAAGAAAGGAGAAAGTGTGGCAGCAAGAAAGGAAGAGAGAGAGAGAGAGAGAGAGAGAGAGAGAGAGAGAGAGAGAGAGAGAGAGAGAGAGAGAGAGAGAGAGAGAGAGAGAGAGAGAGAGAGAGAGAGAGAGAGAGAGAGTTTCGCATTGTGAGAGGGAAAGAGGGAGGGAGGAAGGGATAGATAGAAAAGTAGGCGAGCTGAAGAAACGAAGAAAGGAAAATGAAATAGCAAAATAGCAAGAAACTGATAACAAAAATGAAAAAAAGAAGGAAGGAAAGAATGGGAGGAGAGAAAGAAGTGTTAATAAATAGGGAGAGGAAAGGAAGAGAATGAAGGAAAAATAATGAAGTGACTAAAGAGGAAAGAGAGAGAGAGAAAGAGAGAGGAAGAGAAAGTGGTGTGAAATGGAGGGAGAGAAAAAAAAAAAATGAGAGAAGTGAATTGATGGAAGGAAGGAGGGAAGAGAGAGAGAGAGAGAGAGAGAGAGAGAGAGAGAGAGAGAGAGAGAGAGAGAGAGAGAGAGAGAGAGAGAGAGAGAGAGAGAGAGAGAGAGAGAGAGGAAAGGAGGAAGAGGGAGATGAAGTGAGAGAAGGGAAGAGGGGAGATAACGGAGGGAAAGAAAAAAATAATATAGAAAATTGTTATTGGATGGTAAACAAGAGAAGAGGAGAAGAGAAGCAAAGAAAAAAGAAAGAATAAAAAAAGAGAAGAATGGAGAGAAGGAAAAGAGTGAATAAGAAAGTGAGAAAGTTATAATTGTATGATAAGAAAAAAGGTAAGAAGGGAAGAAGCAAGGAGGTGATGAGGGAGGGGAGAAAGGAGAGATGAGAAGGGAGAAAGAGAAGAGTAAGAAATTGAGAAAGAGATGATTTGATAATAAGAAACTGAAGAAGGAGAAAAAGAAAGAGAAAGAAAGAATTGTAAAGGTCAGGAGAGAGAGACAATAAAGGAGAGGGAAAGGTGGGGAAGAGAAAGAAGGAATAAGGAAATACCAAAGAGACTATTAAATATTAAGAAGAAAGACAAGAAGGAAAAAATACAAGGAAAAAATGAGAAAAGGAAGGAAAAGGAATGGGAAAAAAGAAAGAGGAAGATGGAATAAGGAGAAAATGATGACTAGAAAAAAGAGAAAGAGAAATGAGAAATAAAAAAAAATACGTAGATACTCAAACAAAAATGGAGAAGAAGAGAAACAAGAAGATGAAAAAAAGAATAAGAAAAGGAGAAAATAACAAGACAGTAAGCCAAAAACTCACAAGAAAAGAAGAAAAGATAAAATAGATAAAAAAGTAAACATGAAAAATTACAATTAAACATCAGAAAAAAAGGGGAATAAGAAGAAAGGAGAAGATAAAAAGAAAAAAATAACAAAACTCGAAAATGACGATTAAATATTAGAAAAAGGAAGGGGAAGAAGATAAAGAACGAGATAAAAGAAGAAGAGAGGGCCGGGAGAGGAGAGGAGGGCAAGGAGGCGAGGAGATATAAGGAGGGCGATCCTCAAGTGGGCAACCGGCGGAAATTGAAGTCTCTTAGTGGTTTCCAAATATTGACATTAATTGTGCCCACATTTTTTTTTTAAAGATGGTGGAGAAAGAGTAGGAGTAGCAGGTTAGGAGTAGCAGGAGGAGGAGGAGGAGGAGGAGGAGGAGGAGGAGGAGGAAAGTGAAGGAAAAGAAGATAAGTAGACCACCACTTGAAAGAATAGAAGGACAAAAAAAAAAAAAGTAGAAGAGAACGAGGAAAAGGAAAAGGAGGAGATAATTATGAAAAAGAAAATAAGAAGAGCTCCAATTGAATGAATGGATAAAGCAAAAAAGTGGAGGAGGAGGAGGAGGAGGAGGAGGAGGAGGACGAGGAAGAGGAGGAAAGTGAGGAAAAAGAGGGTAAGGAGGACATCACTAAAAAAAAAAAAAAAATAAGTGGATGAGTAGGAAGAGTAGCGAAAAATGGAGGAGGAGGAGGAGGAGGAGGAGGAAGAGGTTCTGGTGGTGGTGGAAAAAAGCGTTTAAGAAAATTAGTAAAATGAAAGGAAGAGAAGAGAGGAGAAAAGTTATAGAAAAAAGAAGAGAAGATGGGAAGGAGAGGCGATATAGAACGAGAAGGAGAAGAAGGAGAAGGAGGAAGAGGGGGAAAAGAAAAAAAATATAAGGACATCACTTGAACGAAAGAAGAAAGAAAAAAAAACCTAAAGTGGAAACTTCTAAAAAGGAAACTTGGTCAAAACTTGGAGAAGGAAGAAAGGAAAGAAAGACTTGATAGAATACACAAGGAGGAGGGAGAAATGAATTGGGCAAGCACGAATAGAAATAAAATTAAGAGAAACCAAGAGCGGAAGAATCGATATGTATGTTACGATATATAAAAGAAAGGAAACAAAAAAAAAAATAATAAATAAATAAATAAATAAAGATCATTTGTTTGTCATGTAAACGAACACATTATAATCATGTTTTTTTTTTATTTCATTCCAGTATGTTTCGTTTTTTTTTTTTTTTTTAAGATGGATGGATGTAAATTATAATAACAAAAATTCCAAACCCTCCCCCCAAAAAAAAAAAAAATAAATAAATTAAGCTCATTTAACTGCCACGTAAAATAGAGACATCTTCTATTATGTCACTTTTCATTATTTCATTCCATATTTTCGTTATTTTACTACATTTTTTTTTTTAGCCAAGGGGAAAAGGTGCAAGATAAAAAAGTCCATCCTCTTCCATCCCGCTTCGTAATACAGCGTAGCCAAAATAGAGTTCCTTTCTTCCAGACGGGGCAAAGAAAACCTTCCTGCTACATCTATTTTTAGGGAGATGAGGGAAAGGATGATCAATAGTAGATGGAGGAGGAGGAGGAGGAGGAGGAGGAGGAGGAGGAGGAGGACGAAAAGGACAGTAAAAACACAAAAGAAATAAGGGAACTGAACTGCAAAAAAAGCCAGTTGACAAACATAGAGTAGGCAGCTTCTGGACATTGGTGAAGGAAAACAGAAGGAAGAAGAGAATAACTGGTACGAGAATAAGAACATGATAAAATATAGAAAGTAAAGTAAAAGGAAGAAAACAAAGAAAGTGAACGTTATACGATAAAGATGAGTGGAAAAGGAGAGTGAAAAAAAGAAAGATACAGGAAAGGAAGACGAAAAGGATAAGAAATTAAAAAAAAATAGAAGATGATGAAAGATATGAATATCAAAGTACAAAAAAAAAAAAAAAAAAGAGATAGAACAAGTAGAAAAAAAGTACACAGCGAATCCTGATGCTAAAATAAATCTTCTACCAACCAAGAGTCGTAAAAGATATATAGACATCCATTTACAACAATATTACATGATAACCTTCAAAGAAAATGGGATGACAGTGACAGACCTAACTAAAGAAAGGAAAACGGAAGATGAAAGAAAACGAGACGGGAAAGAAATGGCTAAGTAAGGAGAACGGAAGAGCAAAGAAAACGAGAAAGGAGAGAGCTAATGGAGAACTAAGAGCAGAGAAAACGTGGAGAAGAGGAAGAAAGGAAAAGAAAGGAAAGAAGAAAGAAGAAAAAGAAAGGAGAGAAGGAAAACGGAAGAGAAAAGAAAACAAGGAGGAAGGAAGAAGGCTTTCTAAAGAACGTGCTTGCAGAAAAAGGAAGAGAAACCGCTAAATAGAACGAGTCTAAAGAAAACGCGAAGAAAAGAAAAGACAGGAGATTGAAACAGCAAAGAAAACGGCGAGGTAGAAACTATTACTAAAGAAGGAATACAAAACAGTAAAGAAAACGAGAAAGGAAGAACATGGCTAACTATAGGAGATAGGCACAACAAAGAAAACCAAAAGAAAGGATAACTGAAGAGAAAAAGAAAAGAGAGAGAAAAAAAAAAAGCAAGAGAGAAAGAGAGACGGCTAAATTAAGGAGTTTCAGAGAGAAAAGAAAATGAGTAAGGAAGAGAGAGAACTACCTGAAGAAGGAGCACGGGAAAGAGGGTATCAATTTACCTAGTACATGAGACACCGGTGCCTCGTTAATCACACCGGAGGCTTATATACCGCGTCAGGACCCGGCGACGGTAGTGACGGAGGTGATGGTGGTGGTGGTGGTGGTGGTGGGTATAGGTTTGTGGTATTAAGGGCGCAACGTTATTGTAATCTTCTCATTAAAAGTGTCACTGGTGAGGAGAGAGAGAGAGAGAGAGAGAGAGAGGAGAGAGAGAGAGAGAGAGAGAGAGAGAGGAGAGAGAGAGGAGAGAGAGAGACGCACAATAGTTCTACATATCCCAGACTTTTATTCCTTTTCTACCTTTTCTTCCTTCCCTCTCCTTCCCATCGCCACCGAAAAAAAATGAAAGGGAAATAATTTTGCAATCTCGTGCTGGACGGGGCGGGAAGACTGGCGCTCTCTCCCAGAAGTAATATTAAGCCGGGAGGACGAACTGTCTGGGTGTGAGTGTAGCGGAGACCTTGGCGAGGAATTCTTGGGGACGAAAATACAAAGAAATTGGAGTAAGTGAAAACATCCTCGCCAGAGAGGAGAGAGAGAGAGAGAGAGGAGAGAGAGAGAGAGAGAGAGGGGGGGGGGCTGGAATGAATAATTAATATATGCCAATAAATGAGTTTGTGAAATATTACAGCAAAAGCAATTAAGATTTCGGTGTGAATGAACAGAATACGAGTGCAATTAATGAGTAGATGAATAGATAGATGAATAAATAGATAAATGGACGTAAATATCAAGATGTGAAAAAGAAATGGTGTTTACACAATAAACTGAATATTATTTTAGATAGCAATGATGATGATGATAATAATAACAACAACAGCAACAACAACAACAACAACAACAACAACAACAACAACAAGAGCAGCAACAGCACTATCGACAACAAAAACAATAATGGTAATAATAATAATGATAATTAAACCAGACAGTGTTGCCAGTTAATTGAATATCATATGCGCACAGAAGGCAAATGATAGCATATAACGTAATAATGGAAGTGAATTTAATCAAGGAGCAAGAAAAAAAAAATACATTGCAAGTGATAGAGTGCGTGGAAAAGTCGAG
>NC_087152.1:4982500-5007500 GCF_035594125.1 Scylla paramamosain | reverse complement strand
GGTTGCAAGGAATAGACAGCAGCGGTTGGTAAAAGTCGTTTTTTTTCTTTTTTTTTATGTAGGAGGGACACTGGTCAAGGGCAACAAAAATCCAATAAAAAAAAAAGGCCCCCTGAGATGCCAGTCCCAGAAAAGGGTCCAAAGCGGTAGTAAAAAATTGAAGGATAAGTGTCTTGGTTAGGTTACTGTTAATGTTATTTTGTATACCAATGAATAGACAGATAGCGGTTGGTTAACACATAACAGTAGGTTACGCTAGGTCAGGTCAGGTCAAGTTAAGATTCTCCTGTGTAATACTTAACTTTTATTGGGTAGCAAGGAATAGACAGGCTGCATGGATAACTTTTATTGGGTAGCAAGGAATAGACAGGCTGCATGGGTTAAGTCATTGTTATGTGATGTTATCTTATGCTGTGTTGTGTTGTGTTAGGTTAGTTTAGGTTAGGTTAGGTTAGGTTAGGTTAGGGTAGGTTACGTTAGGTTAGGTTAGGGTAGGTTACGTTAGGTTAGGTTACGTTTAGGTTAGGTTAGGTTAGGTTAGGTTAGGTTACGTTAGGTTAGGTTAGGTTAGAATAGGTTAGGTTACGTTAGGTTAGGTTAGATTAGGTTACGTTAGGTTAGGTTAGGTTAGGTTAGGTTAGATTAGGTTACGTTAGGTTAGGTTTGTTTAGGTTAGGTTAGGTTATGTTAGGTTAGGTTACGTTAGGTTAGGTTAGGTTAGGTTACGTTAGGTTAGGTTAGGTTAGGTTAGGTTAGGTTAGGTTACGTTAGGTTAGGTTAGGTTAGGTTAGGTTATGTTAGGTTAGGTTAGGTTAGGTTAGGCCACGTTTTCTGGTTTCTTCCTGATTTTATTGAGTCGCAAGGAGGAGGCAGGCAACAAGTCATGGTTTTGTTCACTTTCATTAGTTAGGTTAGCTTAGGATACGTTAGGGTAGGTTATGTTAAGTTGCGTTAGTTAGGTTAGGTTAGGATACGTTAAGTTAGATTGCTTTGGTTAGGTTGAATTAGATTAGGATACGTTAAACTATATTATATTAGAATAGGTTAGGCCAGGGTGCACAGTTCTCAAAATTTACCTTCGCCCTATGTTTAATTTATTAGGTGTTGCTAGCAGAGTTTCCGATCAGTGAACTTAACATGTTGATGGAAAATGCTAAACTCACTGCCTGAACGTCAAAGTGATTTTTGCAGCCTCCGTGTCTTGTTATGCTATGATGTTCTATCCTCATAAATGTTTCTGTCTGTTTATGTATGTATGTATTTATCTGTCTGTCTGTCTGTCTGTTTGTCTATGTGTCTGTCTGTGTATTTATCTATCTATCCAATTATCTATCTATCTACCTTTCTATCTATTCATCTGTCTATATGTTCTATCTATCTGTATGTATCTATGTTTCTATCTATCTATCTTCATCCATTCATCCATCCATCCATCCATTCACTCATCTATCTATGTACATATCTATCTATCTCACTATCTTTATCTATCCATCTGTCTATCTATGTCTGTCTATCTATCTATCTATCTATCTATCTATCTATCTATCTATCTATCTATCTATCTACCTGCCTCCCCGCCTCCCTCTCTCACCAGCGTAATAATGATCATAGGGAGAGAAAAAAGATGTCAAGGTGTTAATTACTGACCTAAAAATTGATAAAAAGAGATGAAAAAGCGGGGCAGCTCCCTCTTTCCCTCCCTCCCACCATCCTTCCCGCTCCTTCCCTTTCCTCTCCTCTCTTACTCTCTTCCTACGCGTTTTTCTCCTCCTTCAGTCTATATTCTCCCTCCTTTCTCCTCTTCTGTCCATAGGGAGTCGATAGGAGGAGAAGAGGTACGCCCATAGGAGAGAGAGAGAGAGAGAGAGAGAGAGAGAGAGTGTGTGTGTGTGTGTGTGTGTGTGTGTGTGTGTGTGTGTGTGTGTGTGTGTGTGTGTGTGTGTGTGTGTGGTTGTGGGGGGGGGGGTGGCAGTGGGGAAAAATAGCCTCATTAGCGCTACTAGTATAGAAGACTCCCTTGTTACACACACACACACTCACACACACACACACACACACACACACACACACACACACACACACACACACACACACACACACACACACACACACACACACACACACACACACACATGCACACACACAAAACAAAAGACTCAAGATTAACGAGAGAGAGAGAGAGAGAGAGAGAGAGAGAGAGAGAGAGAGAGAGAGAGAGAGAGAGAGAGAGAGAGAGAGAGAGAGAGAGAGAGAGAGAGAGAGAGAGAGAGACTACATATCAGAAGGATTTCGTCATCTTTAAAGCCTCTTACCTTAATCATCTTGACACACCTTTGTGAAATTCTCCCTTCATAAAAGTATTTACCTTAAGTTCCCTCTTGTAGATATATCCCACCAACATGTAGCTCATGAAATTTCTTTGTAATAAATCGAGTTAGGTTAGGTTGGGTTAGGTTAGGTTAAGTTGGGTTAAGTTAGGTTAGGTTGGGCTAGGTTTAGGTTAGCTTTGGTTATGTTAGCTTAGGTTAGGTTAGGTTGGGTTAGGTTAGGTTAGGTTAGCTTGGGTTGATTTAGGTTAGGTTAGGTTAAGTTTGGTTAGATTAGATTAGCTTGGGTTAGGTTAGGTTAAGTTTGGTTAGGTTAGGTTTGGTTAGGTTCGGTTGGGTTAGGTTAGGTTAGCTTGGGTTAGGTTAGGTTAAGTTAGGTTAAGTTAAGTTAGGTTGGGTTAGGTTAGCTTGAGTTAGGTTAGATTAGGTTAGGTTAGGTTAGGGTAGATTAGCTTTGGTTTGGTTAAGTTAGGTCAGGTTAGGTTAGGGTTAGATTAGCTTAGGATAGGTTAAGTTAGGTTAGGTTGGGTTGGGTTGGGTTGGGTTAGGTTAGGTTATTTTTTTTACCAGTGAAACGAACCTTATTTTCTTCTTGGCAGTTTCTTTACGTAGATTTGTAAAAGATGAAATACTGTAATAGGAAGCATCTGTGTGTGTAGCGAAGTTATGGAACGTACTCTCGAACATTTCTGGGCGTCTTGTCTTGATTACATTCAATAAGCTCCAGTGAAAGGTGTACAGGTTTTCAAGACTGTTTTCATGATTTTAGTGAAAGTTCAGCAGGGAATGTACATCTTGAATGGCTGAAAATGGCCAAGACGACTCGACAAATGTTCTCTTTGGCGTTTTAAAATAGCTAAGTTAGAAATTCAAGGCGTTTACTAGAATATTGAAATTTTACTACTACTACTACTACTACTACTACTACTACTACTACTACCCTCTCTCTCTCTCTCTCTCTCTCTCTCTCTCTCTCTCTCTCTCTCTCTCCCTCTCTCTCCTCTCTCTCTCTCTCTCTCTCTCTCTCTCTCTCTCTCTCTCTCTCTCTCTCTCTCTCATATGTTTGCCGAGGACTGAACTTCCGGATTTGTGTTTAGTAAATGGATTACTTGTAGGATTTTGCTTTGTCTGTCTTCATCTCACCGGGCTTATTTCTCGATCTCTCCCTCTGGCTTTGTAACTGTTTGTGTTTGTTGTCTTTGTTTCTCTTTGTCTCTCTTTCTCTCTCTGTGTCTCTTGCGTTGCTCGTTTTCTTTTTTCTTTTATTTTCTTTTTTTGTTTACTTGTTTGTTTATTTGATTTATTCTTATTTGTATTCGTGGGTATGTGTGTGTGTGTGTGTGTGTGTATTCATTCTCTCTCTCTCTCTCTCTCTCTCTCTCTCTCTCTCTCTCTCTCTCTCTCTCTCTCTCTCTCTCTCTCTCTCTCTCAAATTCCTGTTATTTTTCACCTTTTTCTTTTGCTGCAGTAAGTTACAGTTCGCGTGTTTGTTGTTTTTATAATTATCTTTGTCACGCGTTAACTGTCTTCATGATCAATGGGTTTTTTGTTGTAATGCATTCAGAGAGAGAGAGAGAGAGAGAGAGAGAGAGAGAGAGAGAGAGAGAGAGAGAGAGAGAGAGAGAGAGAGATTGCTTCTTTGCCTATTGCCAGTCAGTCAGTCAGTCAGTCAATCAATGAGTCACTACGTCTGCCTTTAAATCTATCTGCCATTCAAAGTGTCTGTTAGTCTGTCTTTCCTTCCTTTTGTTAGTTTACGTTTGTCTGTTCCTGTGTGTGTGTGTGTGTGTGTGTGTGTCGTTGTATTTTCTCGCTCCCCCGTCATTAAACTTTTCCCGTCCTGGTTCGTGGAAATCAGCATGAATGAATGAACGATGGATGATATCTGTCTGTGCGAGGGAATAGCGCGCGTTTTAATATGTGAATGAATAAAGCGAGAGAGAGAGAGAGAGAGAGAGAGAGAGAGAGAGAGAGAGAGAGAGAGAGAGAGAGAGAGAGAGAGAGAGAGAGAGAGCGCCTTTCATTGTTCTCGTTAAAATGTCTCTCCACTCACCCTGCCTCGCTTCCTTACTTCCTTTTTTTCCTTCCTCCCTCCCTCCCTCCCTCCACCACCATCTCTTCCTTTTCTCCTTTCTCTCGTTATTGTCATATTAACGACAGCAACAACAACAACAACAACAACAACAACAACAACAACAACAACAACAACAACAACAACAACAACAACAACAACAACTACTACTACTACTACTACTACTACTACTACTACTACTACTACTACTACTACTACTACTACTACTACTACTACTACTACTACTACTACTACAAAAAACAATAGCAGTGCGATAGTAATGATATTATTTTGAATATTTGTAACAAGTTTTTTTTCCTTTAATTTAGATTTTTGGTGTGTTGAGAGAGAGAGAGAGAGAGAGAGAGAGAGAGAGAGAGAGAGAGAGAGAGAGAGAGAGAGAGAGAGAGAGAGAGAGAGAGAAATATGAATGAGAGGCTTGGCTGGACATAGGCTTAGAGGACATCTGTACCCGATCATCTCCTCCTCCTCCTCCTCCTCCCCACCACAAAACAGCTACAGAAACCATCCAAGCCCCCCTCGCTTAACTAGAAGGCTTGGTGGGTGTTGCTGTTGCCGTCATGAGGGTCTGCAGTGACGGGCGTGACAGAGAGCCAGCAGGGGAGGTGGTGGCGGCGGTGGTGGGTGCGCTAAGGAGAGGTGAGGGTCGACGTGAGATGCTTCCCTGCCTCCTCTGCTTGCCCTCTGATTTGTATCGCCAGGTAGGGAGTTTACTGTTTCATTTCTCTCACACTCCCTTCCCCTGCATTACTGTGTGTCAGAATTACGCCCCTCGCACTCTCGCAGACGATACTATTTCATTTTACGGTAACTAACATTATATATTTCATCGTAATATGCGTCATTAACGTCCATTATTGCCTTGGGTGATTGGCTGTTAGGTTAATTTAGGGCTGGCTTCAAAAGCAACCTGCGAGAGTAATGATGTGTTTAATAATGAAGTATATGATGTTGCTTAATAGATAAAGAATAATTTCGTCCACATACTAAACTTTGGTGTCGAGAAGCCATAGTGGATAATGAATATTGCAGTACGTACATAACAGTTATATAGATGCTGGTATTGTTAGAAATAATAGCACTAATAGCATCATCATCATCATCATCAGTAGTAGCAGCAGTAGTAGTAGTAGTAGTAGTAGTGGTAGTAGTAGTAGTAGTAGTAGTAGTAGTAGCAGTAGTAGTAGGAGAAGGAGAAGGAGAAGGGAAGAGAAGAGAAGAGAAGAGAAGAGAAGAGAAGAGGAGGAGGCCAGACGGACCACGTTTATGAGGCAATAAATCAACATAAGAGTGTGGGTTTGGCAGAGATGAAGACCCGACATGGTAGAAGCAAGGTGTAAAACATTTGTTGCAGTGAAGAAGTGCCCGCTCTTCGTAACACTCCTTAACTTTTAAATATAACCCTCGCACATATTTATAAGAGAGGAAAGATTGTAATTGTAACGCGCAGGAAGTCGTGGGCAGCTGCTTGCTTTGTCCCTCCTGTATGAAGCGAGCAGTGCCACATCAGAGGGAAGGCTGTTAGACGTGATGCCAGATGGGGAAGGTTGGGACGGTGCTTTAGAGAGAACGCTGAGAAAAAAAGAAGTCTTGATTGAAGTAAAGGTAGTAAATATAGATGAGAGAAACGAGGAAGACGAAAGAATTGCTGATTAGAGTAAACGAAGGAAAGTCGTCATGGCAACCGAGTCATCTGCATTCCAGGACGAAGGGAGTGTCCTGATTGATGCGGCGCCGGAATCAGTCAGTCAGTCAATCATTCAGTCAGTCAATTCCGTACCAATCGCATGCACGTGCCTACAAGCCCCTAAAGGACAAACATCCAAAGTTTATCCTTGCATCAATAAATATACAAGACTTACTCAGGTTTTTCTGTTGTGCGTTTCTGGAGGATTTGTGGCCGTGCATGACTATCTTAGGGACACACTCTGAAACGCTTTGCTCTCTCACCACGACTGTTTTTTAAAGGCCATAGAGATGATTAGTCGGGTTCTATAGAGTATTATTCCTGTTAATAATGTAGAAATCTTGTTAATCTGTCACTAAAAAAGACAAAAAAAAACTCTTGAATCTCATTAACTTCAACTAGAGCTTTTGAAAGTAGTGCAGAAGTGTTTCAGAATATGGTCGTTAGTCGTGGCGAGGCGGGAAGAGTGGCATTGGTTCCTAGTGATAACTGTGCTAACTCCACATTACACTGCTTCCAAACACATTCCAAAAGGGTTAACAAGGAGCGGCTGGATGGATGGCGCTGCGACTCTTTGGTATGAATGGGGGAGGACTGGATGGCAGCCTCGAGAGAAAAAAAAAAAAAAAAAAAAACACCGACTGCGCGATTTGATGGCCGTCTTGGCAAGGACAGCTTTATCTTCTGATGACTGCCAACACAATGAAGGCGGATAGACACCTCAGGGTTCAATCACCACGCTGGATGAAAGGCCCTGCTGTCTTCCCATCGGTGCGTGGGCGGGAGGAGGCATGAGGCGCCGAGGAACAATGGTACACATCTCACCCGTGACGCTGTGAAGAATGACCTGGAGAGGCTAGTGAACAGCGACGAGTTTGTATAATCTTTATGGACGTGTCGCCAGGTTTATTGTGAAGCTGCATTTGATGTCATAAAGTGAATCAGGAAACCTGTGGTGTAAGCAGGTGCTGACGGTTGATGAAGCTCAGTGATAGCAATCAGGAAGCCAACAAAAGATCAGACTCGTCTTTAAGAGTGAATAAAACACGCCAAGAGCTTGTCTGTATAATTCTTTATGAGCTGTCGAGCAGGAAGGAGTCTGAAGGCTGGAAGTGATTCAGTCGCCGGCAGGCAGCGGACAAGGAGACCCGGCGGTCATGTCTTGAAATTTTCGATGCTGCGAGACATCATTTAAACAGTTGGCTTATGCAGATGACCTCGCAGACCCGGGAAGGACAGAGAACTCCAGGAATGTTGAGGCTTGACGCAAAGGAAGGAGAAGGGAAGGGTCCGAACTGGATACTTTCCCCGCGCCATGCATCCAGGAAGCCACGCAGCCTGTGACACCCGAGGTGGCAAGGCGCGTGTTGCCAGCAGGCGAGGCTTGAGTAACGGCGCCCAGTGAAAGGCGTCTTGGTGCATCTCACCTTTGTACCTTGTGGAGAGTGTCGCCACACAGCGGTAGATTTTGGTGGATTGACTGAAAGCAAATGACGCCAGAGGATCCTCAGGCAGCGAGCAACGTTTGGTCTCGGCGTCAGACAACATTATTAGCATTCATGAGAACAGTGTGAGACAGACCAGCCACTGCATGGATCACCTGAAGATATTTTTAGTGACGAATCTAACAAAGCGCCTTGCAGTGGACGGATGTGCTAATGACTTGAGAGTGGAAGTGTCTGAAGTGCTGCCGGACACCAGTCAGGCAGGCTCACATCCATTCTGACAGAAAATATTGAACCTCATAAAAAAAAAAGAGGACAATAACAAAATTTAGAAAAAAAGATAGTTAAAAACTAACCAAGGTGGCAAGAAATGACATGAGTAAAAATTTTGAGCGATTAAATATGTAACCAGGAATACAAAGTGCGCCATGACTTGCAGCAGCGGCAGGACAGCTTTGCGACGCCGGGGAGACACAGCATCTCTCCAGCAGGTGCAGGGAGGGCGCGGCGACCCCCTCTCACTGCTACCAGTCACTGCTGCGTGCTTTGACCTTGACAGAAAAGAATAACACTTCACTTACGCCGCGCCCCTCAGACTGTGGGCTGTGACTCGCGCATGGCTCACTGCGCCTCTCAACACCATTATTATCGTTGTTATCATCATCATTATCGTAATTTTCTTTAATTGCACTGCAGAACACCTGCCTCCCCTATCCTCTCCGCGTGTCACTGTAGGCTGCCCGTGTATTATTGTCATCGTCATCATCATCATCATCATCATCATCATCATCGTCGTCATCATCACGATTTTGTGCAATTGCACTGCAGAACATACGCCTCCCCTGTCCTCTCTTCCCTCCACGCACCTCTGTTGACTGCTCCTCTGTTTAGGCAGTCAAGGAAAAACAGGAGGCGAGGTGAGCAGAGACCACAAAGGCACAAAGTAAATGAAGTGTTTGTGTGAACCGACAGCCGAGTCTGTGCCACGCCCAGCGCCTGGTGAACACGCTTATTCCTTGCCTCGGGGAGTGAGTGTATTGAGTGCTGCTGCAGTGGGCGTTGGTGCTGCAGACATCATAGCTTGGAGACTAAGGAGTTTTTCGACGAGTATATCCCATCACGTGGGCCGCTGTCATCAAGGATAATTACCTGGCGCTGTTCTCAGATGCAATAGAAAAGTGGAGCAAGATAAAACAGAACAGGACCGTCCCACACCTTTACAGTTGCGGCACCAGGGACGGGACTAATTGATTGATTTAGTAATGGACTGATTTAATGGTGGTGCAATAACGCGGTCACATGGCGCCGGGAGGAGAGTTAATAAAGGAGTAAGAATTCTGAGCATGAAGGCGAGGTTCGTGCAGGCCCCGAGGGGACACAGCGGCACCGGCGGCAGTGACAAGATAGCACAAGCGAGGGTGACACGCCGGCTTTCCTTTCCTCCCTTAGGCCAGTATTCAGAAACGCTCTGCTGTCTCATCACGACTATTTTTAAAGGCCACAGACATAATTAGCCAGGTTCTCAAGACTGTTTCTCCTTTTAATAATGTAAAACTCTAGTTAATCTGTCACTAAAACATAAAAACACCCTTAAAAAACCCGCGTCACTTCAACCAGAGCCTTTGGAAATAGTGGAGATGCGACGCAGAGATGTTTCAGCATATGATCTTGGTCCTTCAGTCCCTCCTCCCTCCCAGCGCGGAACACTGACTGCCACAGCCACAGCCACTGTCGGATAGCGAGGCCTCTGTGACTGACAGCTCCGTAAATGAGAAATTATATTGCGTTGGATGTCCATGTATTTAAATGTGACAGTGGGTGAGCGATCATAGTCACTGGCGAGGCGGGAGACGCGGCGTGCACAAGTAGGAATGGCTGCGGAGTGAGGGCATTCAAAAGTCACCATCAGCAGCAGCAGTAGCGGAACCAGGGCGATTTATGTTAGAACCAGCAGCAGCAGCAACAACGAGAGTGGTGGTACAGTCATCCAAAAAAGTTCGTGAGAGTCTTTTGGCAGTATGAGTGGTAGGGGAGCGAGTTCATTGCAAAGTCATCAGCAGTCGTAGTAGCAGCGGAACCAGTGCCATTTGTCAGTAGAAGCAGCGGCAACAGGAGTGGTGGTACAGTACGTCTACGGATTTTCAAAGGACGCTGCAATAATCTCATCTTGTTCTGTTGTATGTCATGTGGTGGTGGTGGTGGTGGTGGTGGTGGTGGGAGATGGCTGAGTGGTGGGGAGTGTGGGAGTCTTACTTATTCTGATCCGAGGGCTAAACTGTAATCAACGGCAATGTAGTATAGCTGTTTATACGTAGGTGCTCTCTCTCTCTCTCTCTCTCTTAGTAGGGAAGTAAAAGCATAGGACAAGGAAGGAAGGAAGGAAGAATCTCTCTCAGCCAGCAATATCACCAGCAATATTCCCCCTACTTACTTTAATATTCACCACGTTTCCCACCACGAGCTAAATCCATAAAAAAAAAATAAAAAAAAACACACAAATCTCCACGAGTAAATTAACAACGAAAAAAGAAATAATGATGGAAAAAAAAAAAAAAAAGAAAACTAAAATCATGTGCTGGCCATTAGATGAGATTTGTCACGGGCGCTGGTATACTGTTGTGAAATGTTGAAGCGTAAACAAGCCCAAGCGCAGTCAGCCCTGCGTTATTTATTGAGGAAAAGAGTTATGAAAAGTGGAATAATAGGAGGGTTGTCAGGGAAGCCGGGCAGGTACTGAGTATATCTGCTGGGTGTTGAATTCCGGACCGTCTCTCCTTCCCTCCTTCCTTCTCTACTTTCCACTTGTTTGTTTAAGTGTGTTTTGCTGTAGCGGTGGGTGGAAACGGTAGCAGTTACACTAAGGAGCTGCAGTAGTAGTAGTAGTAGTAGTAGTAGTAGAGTAGCTATGACAACAGTACTAGCAACATCAGTAGCAGGAGTAACAACAACAACAACAACAACAGTAATAACAACACAAACTAGATACAATAACAACAACTATTCCTCGTTCTCGTCGTCTTCCTCATCTTTATCATCTCTCCTCCTCCTCCTCCTCCTCCTCCTCCTCCTCTTCAGTTTAAACAGTACAATTCAATAGGACTCTTGCTATTTGAATAAAATGTGTAATCCTTTGTATTTCTCCTCCTCCTCCTCCTCCTCCTCCTCCTCCTCCTCCTCCTCCTCCTCCTCCTCTGCAGTTTACATTAGAACAATCAAACAACCCAACAAGGCCCAGTACACATTTTGTTTGTTTAGCATTTGCAATCCTTTGTTGTGCTTCTCTTCTTTCTCGTATTCCTTCTTCTCTTCCCTCTGTCCTTCATCCTCCGCTTTCTCCTCATTTTCATCACCGTGCTCTTTTCTCGTTGCCTTTTTTCCTTTTCCTTTTTATCCTGTCCCTCCTCCTCTTTCTCCCTAACTTCATCCTCGTTCGCTTTACCCAAAATGTCCTCCTCCTCCTCCTCCTCCTCCTCCTCCTCTTTCATCGCTCCCCCAGTACAAAGTTTGCGTTCAGAGGCGCAGCACGAAGGCGGCTCTAAATTACTAGCGCGGCACGTGGGCGAAAATGTAATTATCGTGCCTGTGTCCCGCCCTGACTTCCTTGTTGGCTGGCTTCCTCACTCACCGGGGCACTCACTCACTCACTCACTCACTTGCCCTCTCACTCACTCCCTCACTTACTCAGCTCGTAAATTCCTGCTTGCCTCCCTGCCATCCTTCCTTCCTTCCTTCCTTCCTTGGTTGCCTTCTTGTTGACCTGCTTACGGTGTGCTTAGTGGGTGGAAGAGGTTTTGCGAGAGAGTCTTTTAGGGTTGATTGGTTTGGATTGGGTGGTTGATTGGTACTGGAACAAAGGGTTAGATTTAGCTTTTTACAGGTATTTCAGGGTGTTATTTAAGCCTTTCAGTGCCTGGTAGTCTTTTCTGTATAATATTTTAGTCTTTTTTTTTTCATACAGTCTCGTATTTATTTTTGTCACCGTACAAAAGACGAAATCAGGCGCTCTTACGCTTTTGGGCTAATTTGAGCTAGCTTGAGGGTCGATGTTGGGCTAGTTTATTTGTCAAGTTTGGCGTTGGGCTAGTTTTGGGCTGAGTGTTGGGCTATTTCAGGATTAGTGCTGAGTCTCGGTCTGGTTCTAGCAGAGTCTTAAATCTTGATCTCTAAAGCTTTTGGTCCAGTCTAGGAAGATGAATGGACTAGAGAGAGAGAGAGAGAGAGAGAGAGAGAGAGAGAGAGAGAGAGAGAGAGAGAGAGAGAGAGAGAGAGAGAGAGAGAGAGAGAGAGAGAGAGAGAGAGAGAGAGAGAGAGAGAGATTAACACGTGAAAGGTGGCCTGTTTCTTTTTGTCCTTTTGAAAATGTTATAAGTCTTAGGTGGACGAGAGAGGGAGGCAATGGAAGAGAAGGAAGGAAAGGAAAGGGAAGAGAAGGGAAGGGAAGGAAGGAGGAGCGGCAGTCTTTTACGGTGGTGGTGGTGGTGGTGGTGGTGGTGGTGATGGTGGTGGCACTTTGTTGAAATTGTCTATATGTATTATTTACAAGTCATACTTTAAATAATAGATGAAGAACAAGATGAAGAGGAGTAAGAAGAGAAGGAAGAAGAAGAAAAGGAGGAATATAAAGGAAGACAAAACAGTAATAGAACTTGAGGTCCTTGCTAGGCTGTTTGGGTAGAGAAGGAGGAGGAGGAGGAGATAAGAACAGGAACAAGGAGCGAAAGGTGATGATGATGGAAAGTGTGGAAGAAGAGGAAGATTGAGAGGAAGACAAACATAAACCAGCACATAAACAAGATGAGGAAGACGAAGTGGAGGTAAAGGAAGAAAGAGAAAAAAAAGAGGGAGAAGAAGAGAAAGAAGCAGAAGATACAGAAAAAAAGGAAAAAAAAGAGAAAAAAAAGGAAAAATGAGATAGTTTAAAGCAAAGATGATATAAAACGAGGGAAGCATTTCTAAGAGTACAACTAAATAAAGTAAAAAAAAAAAAGAAAATAAGAAAGAAAAGGGAAAAAGTAAGAAAACACACGACACAATAAAAAAATAGAAAGAAATAGAACAGAGGAAGAAAAGAAAGAAAAATGTGATGTCAAAACTGAAAATACAAAACAGAACCACCAAACATTTCTAAGAGTACCAAAAAAGAAAAAAAGAAAAAGAAAAAGAAAAAGAAAAAGAAAATAACTCGTATTAGACACTACACAAAAAAAAAGAAGAAAAAAATATGAAATAACAAAACTGAAAATATAAAACCAAACCAAACCAAACCAAACATTTCTTACGAGTATCCCCTAAAATAAAAAAAAAGAAAACTTGTATCGGACACTCACTCTTACATACACCACACAATAAACACAAAACTCTTAAAAACCCTCAAAACCCTTAAAAAAATTAGAAAAAAGGCATTAAGAGTCCAGACATCATCGCTTGAACCCCTTAACAACACTCCAAACGCTTTCTTAGCATCAATGAAAAGAAATCGGCGGAGAAAATGGAGCAAAAAGGATGAAAAGGAAATTGGGAAATGTGGCTTGGACTTCTGTTTGTTTGGTGGTTGGTGGTGGTGGTGGTGGTGGTGGAGCTGGAAGAGAAGGAAGGAAGGAAGAGGAGGAGGTGGAGGGGGACAGGTGGGAAGTTGGAGGGAAAGAGGAATGGAGGAAAGGAGGAAAGGAGGGAGAGAGGAACTGACTTTGATTGAAGATGCTCGCTGGAAGGGTGACAAGAGGAGGAGGAGGAGGAGGAGGAGGAGGAGGAGAAAGAGGAAGAAGAGAAGGACTTGAAGGAGGAGGAGGAGGAGAAGGAAGAGGAGGTAGTGGTAGAGTATTGAAAGGGATAAGGAGAAAGATGAGGAATAGCAGGGAGAGAAAAAGGAGGAAGGAGGAGAGAAAGAGAAAAAGGGAGAAGGAGGACGAGTAGTAGCAGGAGAAGCAGTAACATTAGTAGGAGGAGGAGGAGAAGGAAAAGAAAGAGAGGAAGGAAAAGTAGAAAAAGACGAAAGAAAAGGAAGAAAAGACTATATGAAGAACAACCACGCGAATCACAAACCAGAAGAAGAAGAAGAAGAAGAAGAAGAAGAAGAAGAAGAAGAAGAAGGAGAAGAAAAAGAAACAGAAGAAGACACACAGTAGAGAAGGTGACGGTGAATAGATCAACGGAGCGAGTGAGAGAGAGAGAGAGAGAGAGAGAGAGAGAGAGAGAGAGAGAGAGAGAGAGAGAGAGAGAGAGAGAGAGAGAGAGAGAGAGAGAGAGAGAGAGAGAGTGGGAAAAATATAGGAGTGACTTCGATAGGTATTTGACATCCATTCTGAGGGATTTATTTAGGGGGAGTGTGAGGTATTAGTGGGTATCGAGAGGCTCTTGATGGCGAGGGAGAGACGGAAGGAGGGAGGGAGTGTGGGGGAAGGACTGATGATTAATTAAGTTGATCTAGAGAACTGCAGAAAGAAAAAGAGAATATAAAAAAAAAAGGTTTATGTGAGAAAGGACAAGGAAAGGAAAGGTGATAGACAAGAAAGAGAGATGTACAAGGGAAGGAAATAGAGAAAGGAGAGGAGAAGGGAAGAAAAGAGGATAGAAAAAAAGGGAGGTGCAAGAGAAGAAAGAAAGAAAAGAAAGAAAAGATAATAGAAATGGGAGGTACAAAGGAAAGAAAGAGAAAAGAAAAGGGAACAAGAAAAGGATGAAAATTGGGAATAGAAAGGAAAAAAAGTAAAAGAGAAAAGAAAAGAAAAGAATGAAAAAGGAGCAAAAGGGAAGAAAAGGAAAAGAGAACAGAAGAAAATGAAAGATAATAAAAAAGAACAGGAAAGTAAAAGGAAAGAAAAAGAAAGAAAGAGAAGAGAAGAGAAGAAGAAAGGAAAAAAATAAAAGACTAGATAAAAGAAGAAAGGAAAATGGAAAAAAGGAGGTGAGAGAGGAGAGAGAGAGAGAGAGAGAGAGAGAGAGAGAGAGAGGGAGAGAGAGAGAGAGAGAGAGAGAGAGAGAGAGAGAGAGAGAGCGTTAGGTAGGTTTAAGTCAAGGGTCTGTTTGGTCGTCCTTAACTGTTCACCTATTAACTGATTGGTTTTAAATATTTATCGATTCATTTATTTACTCAGGTATGTTGAGGGTGGTTTAATTAATCAGTCAGAGAAGCCATTAGTCAGTTATTATGATAGTTTGGACAGGTTGTTCGGTTGTTAGTTTGGTTAGGTTAGGTTAGTTAGGTTGTGGTTTGGCTTGCTCGTTAGGTGTTAGTAGTTTGTGAATTACGTGCTGTTTGTTAATAAATAAATCGGTAATTGTGTTAGTTTCGTTATTCGGACAGTCAGTTAATCAGATATTTATTATGTAGTTGATTAGTTTCATCGTAATTTACAGTTTTTGCGTTTATTTTTTTCAGTGAGTGAGTGAGTGAGTGAGTGAGTGAGTGAGTGAGTGAGTGAGTTAATCAATCACTCTGTAATTAAATTTGCCTGTTTGTTATTCAGTCATTTACATAATCATTGAGTTAGTTACTGAGAATAATAAGTTAAATAGTTAATTCATCAGCGTGTTCCTTGCTACTTCATCCAGTCCATGAACCATTAAGTTATTTAGGTAGTTACTTAATTACACAAGGTAGCAACTTCGAGAACCGACGAGGGAGTTGCGTAGTATAGCCAGCTCATTACTTATTTAATTGGCTTACAAGTTCGTTCACCAGTTACGTTTTTTCCTCGCACTGAGAATCGCACTCCATTTCCTGGACGGCAAATTAATTTTCTGCAATAACTTCAAGCCGATAAGTTTGATGAAAAGTAAAGGTCTGTCCGGCAGCTGGGACGTAAAACCAATTATCTTTTTTTCTTCTTTTTCTTTTTTTCTTTTTTTCGCAGATAGATAGAAGCAGGAAGAGTGATTTATTACCACCACTTAAAGTACTGCGTGTTTCTTTCCTTATGTCTTGCAGGAGCGTCTTGAGAGAGGAGAGAGAGAGAGAGAGGAGAGAGAGAGAGAGAGGAGAGAGGAGAGAGAGAGAGAGAGAGAGAGAGAGAGAGGAGAGAGAGAGGAGAGAGAGAGGGAGAGAGGAGAGAGAGAGAGCCAAATATACACGTTTAATTTTGTTGCAGTTATTTTTATCAGTTATTGAACCGTGTGTGTGTGTGTGTGTGTGTGTGTGTGTGTGTGTGTGTGTGTGTGTGTGTGTGTGTGTGTGTGTGTGTGTGTGTGTGTGTAGCTACAGTTATACGTAGATTCGTTGTAGTTTATTCAATTACTTATTTATCTATCTATCTATTTTACTTTTATATAGTTTTTATTTTCCTGTTCATCGTAAGTTAAGTTAAGTAGGTACAGGTACAAGTAGATCTGCTTTTAGTTAATGTATTTATTTATTTTATCTATTTATTTTTCACTTGGTTTATTTATTTATTCATCTCCACCTCGTGTTCCGAAAGAGTCTGGGACGGACGCAACATTTTGATACACCAGGATTGGCTGTTGTAGTTTTTTCATTGAAGTAAGTGGGTCTGTTTTTTTTTTTAATTTTTTTTATTATGGGAGAGGATTTTAAGCTACCAGAGTGATGTGTGTGTGTGTGTGTGTGTGTGTGTGTGTGTGTGTGTGTGTGTGTGTGTGTGTGTGTGTGTGTGTGTGTGTGTCTTGTTATTTTATATATCTGTTTATTTGCTTATCTTGTCTTTTTTTCCATTTACTATTTTGATTTACTATTTGTTGCTATTCTACTATTTATATCTTAGTTCTGTGTCATTATTTTTGTGTTATTTATCTATTCTTTTCGTTTTTTCATCGTAGAGGAGAGCAGAGAGAGAGAGAGAGAGAGAGAGAGAGAGAGAGAGAGAGAGAGAGAGAGAGAGAGAGAGAGAGGGTTTATTCAGTTAAATGGAGGCTTTAGGAAACACTCTTTATAAAGCTTAAGGCAAGGCTGCTGCTGCTGCTGGGTAAAAAAAAAGTAAATAAAGAAAAGTTGGAAGCAAAAAAGAAAATAAATATATAAAAGGTTACAAGAATTCTTAAGTCTTCGCCTCTTCCATTCTTCTTCAGCTGCCCTTTCTGTCTGTCTGTCTGTCTGTCTGTCTGTCTGTCTGTCTGTCTCTGTTATTTTTGTCTTTATCTCTGTGTCTCTGTACGTCTGTCTGAGAGGAAGAGAAAGAGAGTATTCATGTGTGTTTTAAGGGTGCTCTCTCTCTCTCTCTCTCTCTCTCTCTCTCTCTCTCTCTCTCTCTCTCTCTCTCTCTCTCTCTCTCTCTCTCTCTCTCTCTCTCTCTCTCTCTCTCTCAAACAACTGTCCACCTCAACTTAACTTTCCAAAACTGAAGATAAAGAAAATGTACGAGGCAATCGGAGACCTGTGAAGACTCCCTATAAGATGAGACAGAGGGGTTGATGGTCAAATCCTGTATTACGAAGCCGTGACTGTAGGGAAGGACAACTGTAGCGATCAAATTATGAGCGTGCCGTGGACATTTGTGACTCTGAATCGTATGTGACTGTTTCTGAAGGTGATCTCTCTCTGATGGGATGATTGGGTGTTAGAATGAGTTAGTGTGTGTGTGTGTGTGTGTGTGTGTGTGTGTGTGTGTGTGTGTGTGTGTGTTTTCCTTTTTCTTAGCTGTGTTTTTGGTTTTCGCAAATGAGTATTGGTTAGTTTAGAAAGCTGTTGGATTACGAATACAATATCATACCCAATTGAATATTATGATTTTTTTTATTTTTGTTTAATTTTTTTTTGTTTTTTTTGTTTTTTTACATGTTATATTTTACTTGTATTTTGTGGTGAGTAAACTTAATTTGCTTACTTGGTATTATTGAACTGTGCGTAGAGTCTGCAAGATTGTCGCTCGGTTTTCTTTTATAACTGTTGCTGAGGGGTAACTTAGATTTTTTTGCCTTATCAGGAAGTTGGGTGTTAGTTGTAAGCTCATTGTACTTATAGAATTATGAGTCTTCCAGCTTTTTTGCTCTTTTTTTTATTTTACTGGAAGGCAAAAAAAAAAAGGTTAAAAAGTTAATGAAATTGTATTGCGTTTTTAATTTCCTTTTCTTTTCGTTTGATATTAATAACGAAACACTGAAAAAAAGATAGTAATGAAAATATTCTGTGATCTTGATCTTGAGCTTTTCTTCCTTTTTTGTCTTATTTTTCCTCAAACGTTTATCTTTCTTTTTTTTTTCTTTCATTTTGTGTTTTCTGTTTAATCATCACTTTCCTTTTCGTCTTTCTTCCTTTATAATATTTCTTCCTTTTCCTTATTATTTACCACTTCTTCTAACTTCCTTTCTTTTCTTAGTCCTACTTCTTTCTCTTCTTTTAATGTTTCTATATATTTTTTTGCCTAATGGTTCTTTTCTTTTCTTCTAACTTTTCTTTTCCATTTTTTTAATTACTTCACTTTCCTCCTAACTTTTCTTTTCCATTTTTCCTCTTAGCTGTATTTCACCCTTTCCTTTTCTTCTGCCCTTCTTTTCCTTCCTTTTCACTCCCACTTTCCTTGTTCTTCTAGACGTTTCTCTCTCTCTCTTTTTTTTTCCCCTTCCAGTTCCTTTGATCCGCTATGCTCTTGCTTCTGACCTTTCTCTCTCTCTTTTTTTTTTCCCCTTTTTGGTTTGGTGTATTTTTTCCCTTAACCTTTCCTTTCCTTCTTCTTGTGTTGATTTTTACCCACCTCTCTCTCCATCTTCCTCCTAACCTTTCTTTTCATCTTTTTTCTCTTGATCTTTTCTCTCTCTTTCTCTCCCTTTCTTCCAGTATTTCTCTATTTTCCTTCTTCTGATCCTTTTATTCTTCTCCCTTTTCTTCTAGTTTTCCTCTGTGTTTCTTTCTCTCTATCTCTTTCCTTCTTATATTCTATCGTTATTCAGAGACACGCTTATTAAAAGGCCGAGTGGAGCGTGAGCGTGTGATGTTACTTAAGTGATGCCTTATTGTTCTGTGACTTGCCTGGGTACGTGTCGAGAGAGAGAGAGAGAGAGAGAGAGAGAGAGAGAGAGAGAGAGAGAGAGAGAGAGGAGAGAGAGAGGAGAGAGAGAGAGAGAGAGAGAGAGAGAGAGAGAGAGAGAGAGAGAGAATGTTTAACAGTCGGATTCCTTTAAACGTTTATCTATTTTCTTTCATTTTAATTTCCTTTTCAGTACAAATTATTTACACACATTTATTTCTGTAACCCTCGGAGCAGCAGCAGCAGCAGCAGCAGCAGATGAAGCAATGCACTGATTGCTCCACTAGCAGCAAAAGACCTGTTTGGTTTTCTGCTCAGTTATTTTACCCGAGCAACTTCGAAGAAGGAAATGAAAGGACAGTGAGGGAATGTGAACTTTTGCATCACCTCCCTTAGACACCATTGACAATTTCCAAGCTTCGTAGAGTCACCTGTGATTAGTCGAAGTGGTTAATGTAGACATAATAATAGAACTTTTTCATAAGGGAGATTTCAAGACACTTATCCTCCAATTTTTTAATAAGCCAATCGTTTTCTTTACGGACTGGCACTTCAATAGACCTTTTTATTTATTTTTTTGTTACCCTTTGCCAACGCTTATCTTATATATATATATATATATATATATATATATATATATATATATATATATATATATATATATATATATATATATATATATATATATATATATATATATATTTATATATATATATATATATATATATATATATATATATATATATATATATATATATATATATATATATATATATATATATATATATATATATATATATATATATATATATATATATATAAAAGGTAATAATAAGAACAAAAGCAGGATGAGTAACTGGTGATCCTTTTTCAGCTTCGTAATAGCGTATATCTTAACCTTAATGGAATCTCGTAATGGTTTTCAGAATAAGATTAAACCCGATGTCGTGGTAATGAGAGGATTAAAGACTGTGGAGGAGAGAGGTCTTCTTGAGGTCGTGTCTGAGAATAAGCGATGGGGTAAAGTGGTAATAGATTAATATTTCTTATTTATTTATTTATTTATTTATTTTTTTTGCAGAATAGGCGATAGGTGTTGGTCAGCAGCCGAGTGACCTGTTGGATTCTTAGATTTTGTTTTGTATTTCTCCACTCAGTCTTACTCGTGTGTCTCCTGATGTGCTGACAGTCTAGTAACAAAACCTGGAAGTTGATGGATTCCTCTTTTCTACTTCTTTTTTTTTTTTTTTTACATCAGTGGAGTTGGGATTGAGGAAGAACACTAAATACGTTGTCTCTTTTTACCTCATACGTTTATCCCTTTTTTCTTCATTTTTTTTTGTATTTAATCATCAATTTTCCTATGGTTTTTCTTCCTTTTTAGTATTCCTCCCTTTCTCCTTATTTTTTTTTCCTTTCTTCTAATTTTCCTCACTTTTCCTAGTCCTATTTCTCTCTTTTCTGTTATTCGATTACTGACCAGACTTCACCATAAATTTCCTCTCTTTTCCTAGTCCCTTTTCTCTCTTTTCTGTTATTCGATTACTGACCAGACTTCACCAATATTTGTCTTTCTCACACTGAAGAGAAGTGAATATAAATGCCGACTGGATAAAGGAAATTGTGTATACTTTTTGTCGTCTATAAAATTCAAGAGTCGATTTTGAAATGGTTGAAATTCTCTTACCTCTGGCGTCAAGAGTTCGATAAAATGATAGAAATTGTTTGCTTAAGGTGATTTGTATTTATATAATGTATACTGTACTTTTGTTTAGCTTGCTCGCCGAAATACACCGTGTCATGATGTACACGGCGTGGTGATGGAGGTGACGGGCATGAGTGGATGCCAAATAGAGTTTATTATGAACCTGGCATTATTGGGATCCGAAGTGATGAGGTCGCCTGGTCCCAAACAAACAAATTAGTTCTGTTATGGTTGATCTCTGGGATTACAGTTAATGTGGCGGGAAAAATATACATGAATAACAGCTGTCACTCACTGATGGCGTATTGTATGGATCTGTATCTCGTAAACACAACAAGCACTGACGTTCATGGTTTCATTTAGTAGTCATGGCTCAAAGTTGAACATTTCGTCTTCATCACTTGCATCACCATGAATAAATAACACATAATAAGAATGACACCAGGTTTTGTTGGGGATGAGGGTCGAGATTATACTTCCTTTGTCACTCCAGTTGCTGTACGACAGATTAATCCCTTCATGCCTGTAGGCGACACTAGACGGCGGCTTGCATGTAGGCGAGGCGACTGAGCAGAACAGAAAATGATTGTATTCCTGCATACAATGGACTCACAGTGCTGATGGATAGATAGAAACAATACGAAGCGAAAGAAATATCGTTAATCTTACGCACTGGAAGTTTCGAAACATTTTTACTGCACAAGAAGTTCCATCATCACTCGTATTGGAATGACTCGTATGAAATGACCTTAGCCTACTAATCTTCAGACACTATTTATTTCTCGTTAAAGTGTGACGCTTTTTCAAGTCGTGATGTGCACAATGAAGGGATCAACAGTGAAATTAGTGAACTGAATTAACCTAAATAGGGACTACCATGTGTAGGTCTGATGGCTTCTTGCAGTTTCCCTCATTTTCTTATGTTCTTATGTTATAAACCTAACCTAACCTTACCTAATGCTATTTCAATACTGTCCCTCGTATTGTAGAACCAGACAAGTTCGCAGAGAAGAAGCCGTGAGGGGGATGAACACACACCACACTTCACAGACATCACCCTATCGGTCAGCTTAGCACAGCGCTGCCAATCCTGCCTGCCAGCCACACCACCAGAGGGCAGCAGTGCAGGCGACGAGTGAGCGCACCAGGGCAAAATAAAAGAGGGCTTATCCTTACGCGCAGAGGGAGGACTCACTGTATACAAAGAAACGAGGGAATACAAATGAAAAATAATATTAATCTCACGCATCGGAGAATTTGAAACCTTGGCTCACCCGCGCGCATCTGTACATGAATAAATGATACACGAAATAATAAAAAGAAAAAGAAGTCACGAGAGGTAAAGAAATCGCTCCGGGTAGTTGCATAAGTCGGATTTGTGCACTGGATAAAATACTTTGGACGGGACTAGCTTTATTTTTCCTTTCTACTTTTTATCCCGAGGGCGGATGAGCGGGGAGGGCATTACGGGGCTGGGCGGATGGAGTGGGTGGGGGGAGTGATTGGGGCTGGGTGGCGGGGTGTGTGCCGCAGGTAACTGATCCACAGACGCACAGAGGCGTGGTGTCCCTGCAGCCTGAGGGAACACGACCGTACACAGCAACTAATAGGCTTTCAGGAATTCGTTCACATTTTTTAATCCGAAAGCCAGCAGTAGAGTGTACGTCAGGATCATATTCTGAAATACTTCCGCGCCTCACCTCCACTCCATTCAAAGGCTGTTGAAATTGAAGATAGACATTTTTGTAAGGGTGTTTTTTGTGGTTCTAGTGACAGGTGAACGAGATTTCTACATTATTAACAGGAGATACACTCTTGATAACCCGGCTGATCATCTCTGTGGTCTTTGAAAATAGTCATGGTGTGTCAAAGTGTGTCTGAATGCTGGGCTATGACTCACGTAGCGCGGCTTAGCTTGGAGAGTGACAGGCTTGGCAGGTCTCATAAGGCTGCTTGATATGAATTTAAATAGTTTAAATTATCAAGCCAATTTTTCCGTCACCATTTAATGAAGAAAGAGGTGGAAAATATGAGCAGTGGAGCTAATCTGATATTGGTAGTGGTTTCCTTTTAGTCTAGATGTCTTCCAGTTCCTTGACGTGTTTTTTTCCATTCCTTTTCCAAGTCTTTTTTATTGGCCACATAGATGATTAGTCAGATTCTCACTAGTGTTTTTGTTACTGATTGAGTGGAATCCTTGTTAAACTATCACTAAAATCATGGAAACACCTTTTAAAACTCCAGTAACCTCCACTGCAGTCTGAAAGCAGTCGAGATAACTGCTGAAACGTTTGCAAATGCGGTTCTTGTTTGGTTAGGCTAGGTATTGAAGTAGTGAGTGAGGCTTCAGAATGCGTGGGGTTAGCGTGGTATGCTTCTAAACTCACCCCAGCGCGAAGCCGTCCTTGGTCCACTGGGCGCGGCCTTGCTGGTGGGCCACGACACACCTCAGCAGTACGTCCTCCCCGGCCCGCACCTGCTTGCTGCGCGGCACCTCCCGAAACGTCTGGCTCTGGCCCCGCACACCTGGGGAGAAACACACGTCACACCATCATCATCATCATCATCATCATCATCTACGTACACTCTACACACAATACATTACATGCGCTTTTTATTGCTCTATTCCCAGCTGTTGATTTCCTTGATGTATAGATATATGACGATGTAAACACTTAGACTCGTACCGTCCCCAACTAAACAATACTAACTACGAATTTTACACCTTTCTCTTCTCCTACAATGCAGTTAGTTGTACTGTAATGTAGAGTAGCGAAGTCAAACTACCTTAAAGGGAATCAAATTGTTTGTTCCTGTCTGGGGTCCCTGCAGTACGTAATCCATTGCAGTCATCATCATTACCATATGAGGTTGTACTACAGGGTAAAGATGTTCCCGTCAATTTTTCCCATTAATTTCTATCAATTTCTTGTTTATTTTAGGCTACTTCAATTACGTGTCTTATCTCATCCCTTTGTTTAGCTTTATGTATGCTTTATTTTCTATGTTTTGCCTTTTCTTACTATTTATCGGGTGTAATTCAGTCATCCTAATGATCCACCTACTACCTGCTTGTCTCCACACACCTGTACATGAAAATAATACGTGTTATTTGTTCCCCCGATACATGCAGTGAGCTATAATGCCTCCGATAATCACCCACACATAGTTCTCCACACTACCTGCATCTCTCTTAAATCATCAGCATGTATTAGCACTTGTCCCTCACTCGTTATTACCTGTTCGCTTTTATTAGCTCCATAGCATTGCCCCTCGACACGTGTCTCTCTCCCCTACACGGATATCTGGTTCATAATTCCTTTTGTTGTTACCTATTCTCCACCATCGCCACTACCACCACCATCGCCACCGCCATCACCGCGTGTCTACAGGGGAACCATCTTTATTCATCAGTGTTCATCTTCCTACGTGCTATCTCTGGTTTCGTTGGTCTTTGTTTCTGTTCTCTTCGTGGTTTGTGTGTTTAAATTGCTTGGTGTCTTATCTCGGTAATTTTTTTAGCAGGTTACAGTGAAGTTCTTGGGGGTTTTGAAGGGCGTGTTAATGTTTGTTGTGATAACGGGACAAGATTGCTACACCGTCAGTAGGAAGAAAGAAAAGTGGCTTATGAGAACTTGGTGGCTTGTGGCTCTTCGGAATAGCCCCACTGAGGGAAGAAAGTGCTTAAGAATACGAGATGAGTATTCTGTGGACCTCTTTGTTCTTGCACGCCTCCAACACATGACGTTACGTACACTCACTTCCGCTGTGTCTCGTGTTTTCCTTCAGTCTTAGGTCCTCTGATCTGCTGACAATACCATTACAAAAACCTGCCAACTGATTCGTAGGAGTCTTTTTATTTTATTTATTTATTTTTTTATTGATTTTCCTGAAGCGAGCAGTAGAGTGTGGGGTAAAAAAAAAAAAACATTCTAAATCACTTCTGTCTGCCTCGCACCTCCACTACATTCAAAAGGCTTTAGTTTGTGTTGTACTGGGTTTTAAGTATGTTATCTATTATTTTTTTTATGGTTCTAGTGGCAGATTAACAGGATTTGTACTTAGCAGGAGAAACACAGTGGTCTTTCAAATTACAGTTAAAGGAAGAAGACAAACGCAGTGGAGGTGAGTGCGGGCATGTTACTCTAGCACTGATTATAATTGTAATAGCTAATAGATATGTGCCTAATTTCACTATGCCTACCTGCACCACGTCAAATTTAACTATAATGGAATGTGGTATGTTACAAGTATGCTGAGATAATTACGTTCTCTCTCTCTCTCTCTCTCTCTCTCTCTCTCTCTCTCTCTCTCTCTCTCTCTCTCTCTCTCTCTCTCTCTCTCTCTCTCTCTCTCTCTCGTGTTACCTGCTTCACCTGTATCGGAAATTAATTAGTGTCGTGTAAGGTGACAGGACCGTCAGACTCCCACTGACGACATCAGACACACAGACAGACAGACGCGCTCTCACACAAACAGACAGACGCGCTCTCAGGACTTCCAATATTTAGCCACACACACACACACACACACCCACACACACACACACACACACACACACACACACACACACACACACACACACACACACACACACACACACACACACACGTAAATTGGAACAAACAGAACATGTAAAAGCCTCGTAATGAACACAAAGAGAACGCGACCATTTCCCTACACGCATTTTATTGGCCTCATCCCCTGCTGTTGATTTCCTTGATGTGCATATGACGATGTAAATAACTCTGGCGGACATTTATTCATTAACTACACTAATTATTTATTTATTTATTTATTTCTCCGTGGGATATATGTGGACGGATGA
>NC_087152.1:4975000-4977500 GCF_035594125.1 Scylla paramamosain | reverse complement strand
CATGGGGGGGAAACACGTCCGATTCACATTATTTTCCACTTCTTTTCTGTTTTTTTTTTCTCACTGGGACTAAACTTCACTCCTCAGACTTATTAGTGTTGCAAAGGCGCAGGTGAACTTCACCGCTTTGCCCTGAGTGCTTTCCAATTTGGCAGCACTCTTTGGCACGGCAGCTTGACTAGAACTGAGTCGCCGCTTTGCTTTTCTTTCCTGCGACAATTATTTTCCTCTTTCTCTGCAGACAAGATCCACGAGTCCTGTTCTGATGAATGTTGCGATGAAAAAGCTACATTACGATTCTTGCAAGTTCTCTTCATGCAATTATTTCCTCATTCTCTCTCGAAAATAAAATAAAAAGAAGATAGGAAAAGAAAACTTTATGTGCATAATTATAATATGAATGATGATGATCTGAGTAGTAGTAATAGTAGTAGCAGCAGCAGCAGTAGCAGCAGCAGCAGCAGCTTACTTCTCTCAATTCCCTCCTTGTTTTTCTCAATTTTTTTTTTTTATCCAAATCCGTCACCTACCCTACTACTAATACTAAGAGAGAGAGAGAGAACAACAACAACAACAACAACAACAACAACAACAACAACAACAACGACAACAACAACGACAACGACAACGACAACAACATGACAAGAAGAAGTTAACTAGAACAGAGGTGTTGCAACGCCCCAGTCAATATTTCCTTCCCTCCTCCACCCACAGTCTTGTCTCAATGCATAAAAGAAAGGCTGCACATCGCCTCCGATTCTGTGAGGGAAGAGATGGATGAGACATGTTGCGTCCGCTTGCTTTGTGACGGAGCTAATCATGTCTTCTTCCCTCTCAGGAGAAAAAAAAAAAAGAGTTCCGGTCTTTTTATATAGTATTACGAAAAATAAACTATCACGTTTGTATTTTGTGGGAGAGAAGATTGGGAAGAAATGTCACGAAGATCCATTACGTTCATTGTTTTATGGGGGGAAAGATTGACAAGAAGTGCTGCATCACATCCCTTAAAAAAAGTAGAAAAGTCCTGATTCCTTGCTTTAATAATACTACAAGTCCAATTCCTTCCTTTATTCAGACTAACCAGGAATAATTGCATCACGTTTATACTTTAATGGGAGAAAGGATTAACGAAACCTGCTCCATCACATTCCCAAAAATAGCAGAGAAGTCCTGATTCCTTGCTTTAATAATAGTACAAGTCCCGATTCCTTCCCTTATTCAGACTAACCAGAAATAAATGCATCACGTTTATACTTTGTGAGAGAAAAGATTAACAAAACCTGCTGCGATGGCTGGCTGTGATGCATCTGTAATTTCTTCCACTGCGATTTTTTATTTATTTATTTATTTATTTCTTCATCAGTTTAGCGGTATTGTTGCGCGCGACAGGCTAACCAGAGGAACTTGAATGGCCGCATCTCTTTCCTTCTTTCTTGGGACAGTTATTCTTGTCCCTCCTCTCTGAACAAGATCCTGCTTTAAAAGAGTTACGGGAAAAAAAAGAATAGTCATATTACGATTCTTGGAAATTTTCTTCAACTTGTTCCTCTTTCTTTCCAGTAGAAGTTATGTAGTCTTGTTAAGATAATGATGACGATGATGACAGTAGTAGTACTAATTAATAATAGGAAGAAGGAGGAGGAGGAGAAGAAGAAGGAAAAAAAGATGAAGATGAAGATGAAGAAGTAGGATTTGAAGTAGAAGAAGTAGTAGAAGAAGAAGAAGAAGAAGAAGAAGAAGAAGAAAGTAAGAGGATTAGGAGGAGGAGGAGAAGGAGAAAATATGAAGAGGAGGAGGAGAAGGAGAAGAAAGAAAAGAAAACAAAAGGAAAAAGGAAAGGAGAAAAGAAGCTACATCGTTTCCATTTTTGCAAGAGAAAAAGTTATACTACAGGTAAATGTCTGACTTGCTTTCCTGTGAAGAAGTTAATATTTTCTTTCCCACAAACAGAGTCTTGCCACAACGCGTAAAGACACTCGACATCTCGTTTTCTTTTCATCTTGTGAGAGAGAAAGGATAGATAAGAAAAAAAAAAAAAAATCGTGCCTCGCTTGTTTTGTGATGAAACTAATTATATTTTCTTCCCTCTCAAGAAACGAGGTCTTGATGTCTTTTTGTTTTTATGTTATTACGAAAAAAAAAAAAAAATGAATATCACGTTTGTATTTTGTGAGAGAAAAAAAGGCTTGACCAGACATGCTGCGTCGCTGTCCTGGCATGGAACTAATATTTTCTTACCTTGCGTCTCCCACAACCGACGAAAGAAAATCGCATTGCCTCGATATAATAATGATGATGATGATAATAATAATAATGATAATAATAATAATAATAATAATAATGATAATAATAATATATAATAATAATAATAATAATAATAATAATAATAATAATAATAATATTGCTTTGCGTTTCTCTTTTTTTGTGGAAGAAAAGTTGGCAAACACTGCTGCGTATTACCTTGATATAACAACAACAACAACAACAATAATAATAATAA
>NC_087152.1:4960000-4970000 GCF_035594125.1 Scylla paramamosain | reverse complement strand
GGAGATACATTATGAAGGGCGGCGGTGCTACGGGCTCGCCATAACATCGCTTCCTGCAGCACTCCATTAAGCCCACACGCTCATATCCTGCCCGTTCACTGGTAAATCATTAACAGGAAATCAAATATGAAAACCGATACTAAACGCGGGTGTCGAATCAAGATCCCTTTTGCTAAATATTCATTCGCGTCTGTATTTCATGTAAGGATGGACTTGAATATAAAGGACTAAGATATAACTGAAATTCCCAAGGGCAAGATAGGGAAGGGGAAATATCACGGCGATTCAAGTTGCGGACGTGATCTGATGTCTTGGAAAGTTTCCCCTCAAATTGTAGATGTGAAGGAAAATGGTGCTTGGGAGGAGGGAGGAAGGGAGGGAGGGAGGGAGGGAGGGGGCACTGTATTCCAGGATTTACGTTTCAGTTTCCAGTAGAGAGAGTGCGAACTCTTTTACTGATATTTGCGATTTGCCACATCTCTCCTGACTCTCAAACCAATCTGAAGCAATTGCATTTCTTCTATAGGCATCCCATTACATTATACTGTTTAAAAATCTGCTCGTTTAATCCTTTTCCTTTTACGAATGTGCTGATAAAAATGTTCTCTCTTTTCTTCTCTGCCACGTCACGCAGGCTAAGGGAATCTTGTTGAGTTTGCCTAGTTACGTGATTACAACTCGTCTTGCGTCCTGCACCTACCTGTCCTCTGCCGGGTGAACTTGAGCTGCAGAGTGAAGGGGGACCTGGGTGAATTGTAAGGTGAAAGGCAAAACATCGACTATTGAACTGGTGAAGAGGAAAAAGGTTAGTTAATAAGCTGTGAACAACTAGTAGCATCAAACGAGAGTGAAAAGGGGACACGTGAAAAGATTGAAAGATTAGTTAAAGAATGTTGGGAAGGGAGGGAGGAAATGACAGGTTAAGGAAGATCCGATGCAGAAGAAAGGAAAAAAAAATATCAGTTAATAGACTACGAAGCATCAAACGAAAGGAAACGAAAAAAAAAAAAAACTAGATAATGGAAAATTAATTAAGGGAATGAGAAGTAAAACGAAAGAAGTACTAAATAAACGACTGAATAAAAAAAGGTAAAGATATATGAAAAAAAACATTGTTTGATTGAATCGGAATAGATACGCACGTTAGTAAATCACTGAAATATAAGATAAACAGATAAATATAATGCTGAAATACTGGAGTTGAGAGCGTGGAGTGTGCAGCACAAGACGCCATAAACAATGGTATCACCACTTTACAACTCACTGGCTACACTTCGCCGCCTTGGAATAGTCTTTCCTTCAATTGTGAGAGGGACAATAAACTACACGGCAGAGTACAGCGGCGCGCCACCAAACTCAGCGCATTGAGGACTGATCAATAAAAGCTGTCACTTTATTTCTGAGATAAGAAGAGGAAAAAGGAAAATAAGAAAAGTTGTACGTGATTAACGTCATTATCTTCTAGTGTACATTTGGATCCTGGAAATAATAAAATAATAAAAAAAAATATATATATATATATATATGTCACGCATAATGTGGATAATTGCCTAATGTGAACATTAGGCAGTGAAATTGCCTAATCTTCATATTAGGCAATTTGTTTGCACGATGTTGACAATAGGCAACTTACTTGCTTAATGTCCACTTTAGGCATGATTTTCAAATTAGGCAAGGGTGTTAGGTTAGGTTAGGTTAGGTTAGGTTAGGTTAGGTTAGGTTAGGTTAGGTTAGGTTAGGTTAGGTTAGGTTAGGTTAGGTTAGGTTAATTATGTTTTCCTTATTCACATTGGGCAAAATTGAGCTGCATAATTTGAACAATAGGCATTTTTTGCCTAATGTTAACAATTTGTAAACTTTACGCAACCTACTTGCTTGATGTACACATTAGGCAATTTTCTGCCTAATGTTCACATTAGGCAATTGTCCACATTATGCGTAACATATATATGTATATATATATATATATATATATATATATATATATATATATATATATATATATATATATATATATATATATATATATATATATATATATATATATATATATATATATATATATATATATATATAGTCTAGACTGTAGGGTTGCAGAGGCAGGATGTGGTGACGCAACATGACAATCATGCAATTGTGAGCCCAGCCGGCGTGGGCTGCTGCCGTAATCCCATCAGAGCATAACCACGGGAAGCTCTTCATCCACTTGGATACCTGGATACCGCAGTAACTAAGAGGAGCTCAAAGTTTTTTTATTTTATTCAGTCTCAGAAAAAAAAAATGGAATGTGTTGATCGTGAAAGTTAATGTGTGTAAACGCTTCACGAGTCAGTGGAATTTGGTGGTGACAAAACACAAGGTGAAGGAGAGCTTTGTTTCTCTGACGTTTCGAGCATTATCATCTGAGAGGTCATCAAAAAGTAAGAGAAGGAAAATGTTTCTGCTGTTACCTGCCTTTTACTCCCCACCAAATTCCACTCACTTGTCTTATGCATGGTGCACGAGCCACACTGATGCTGGGCTATTGTGTGAAGACCTGGACGCGGCCACCGAGGGACCTCAGTCTGTGGTACTGAGAGACTTGACACGAAACATGTCATCTTAAATCTTTGTGAATTTGTGAGTGACGGGAAATCCTCGATGTCACTCAAACGGACGGACTCGCCTCGTTGCTGAATAGAGCCACCAGAGAGAGGTCAATCAAATCAGAAGTTCTATTGGTACGAAAGAATACAGTAGTTCTAAAAAAAAAAAAGTATGTGTTCAGTCAGATGATAAGAAAATACTTATTCTTTCGACTGGAGTGGCTCTTCCTAGAAATCATTCTCTAAATTTCCACCTATTTCATTGGAAGCAGCTCGGTGCAAGTCTTGAGTATGATTTCGAAAGACATCATTGACATTGAAGGGAGAAATCGAGTAACTCCAAGTTTTTTAATGCATACAGTCACATTGTTTGCTCCGTGTGAGGGATTATTGTTACTCAGGTGTAATAAAAGTCATGCTCTACTTAACAGTTAGAAGGTAAAAAAAAGAAAAAAAAATCAAAACATGAAACCACAGAAAAAAACAAAAAAACAGGGCCAATTTAAACCACCCTCCACCAGAAGTTAACTGCCAGAGTCAGAGTGCAAGGACCCTCGCAGCTCCCTGATAGCACAGCGATGGCCGCATTGAACACCCACCTCGCGGTAACACAAGGGAGGTGAAGGCGGCACGCACTCACCACTCCAAACTTCATTATTACAGTAGCAACTTGTTCACTCGTGGTCAGAGTGCTCACAATACTGTGCCCTTACTCTCACTATACTGCTGAGAACGTCAGTCGTCAGATTTTGTAAGGAGACTGAAGAAAAATTTGAAACACAGAGGATATGTAACACTCAGCAGTCACTCTCACTGTGTTGCATTTCCCATCAACCTCGTCCTTAGATCTCTTGAGAATATCACTCGTCAAGTTATGTAAGTAGACTGTAATCACATCGTTGGACTTAAAGACAATTCGCAGCATTAAAAAAAAAAAAAAATGTATGAAATATTTATAAGCATCGATAAGAAGAAAAGTGGATTAAAACATAGACATTACGATTCCCAGGCAGTATGATGTTCGGGCGTGGCTGCAGAACAAGAAGAAAGGTTTCAGCGTGGTCAGCATTAGGGATGTGCCAAATGCAGTGAAAGGGTTAAACACAGTGAAAGTTATTGCAACATGTTACTCGACTTCTGACCACGACTCTGCATAAAAAAGGATAAACAGACAAGGAAACACGTCCAGAGAAGCAGCGTCGATGAAGAATGTGGAGCAGAGTGAAGCAGGTCGCCATGGACAGAACAGCAGGAAGCGGTTAATGAAATAAGAATTGATGCCACACTGACGGATAGCACGTCAGTCACCGCTCCTCACTCGCCGGGTCCACTCGCAGCAGCGCCGTGTGTCTCAGGTGAAGGGAGGTCAACAATAAATCCAGCACTAGAGGCAGATCGTGGAGGAGAGTGACTGACGGGGCATTGACAGGCTCGTGAGAAAACACAGAGGAAAAAGAAGGGAAAATGAAATCTCTTCTTTTTCGTATTTTTTTTTCATTTTTTATTTAATTTTTTTTTTTTTTTTTCCAAGTCTCCGGTTTGTAGCGCTTGTAATATTTCGTACCTGGGAAGCTGAAGGAAAGAAAAGAGTTAAAAGTTAAATTCCTTCCTTTTTTCAAATATGTATATTAGTTATTTTTTATATTTTATTTTTATTGTCTTTCTTTTTCTCTACCTTTTCCTTATTTCTTTTTTCATTTACATCTATTTTTCTTCCCTTTTTCGTCTTAGGTTTACAGTCCACTAGTACAATTACACCTAGAACCTTCCCTCCCTCCCTCCGCTCCCCTTGCACAACATTAAAAACCACAGGTGTGAGTAGAGGGACACAGGTACGGCACCACGAAATACAACGAGCGGGGGGTTCTCCTTACTTCCCGTCCCGGCCGCCAGAGTGCAGGGGGCAGGCGGCGGCAGTAGCTCTGGGTGGGGAGGAGTAAAACTGAGGAAGTCAATGGCCATAAGAGGGAAGGCGGTGGCAATTCAAGGCGGTAATAGAGGCAGTAATGGTGGTGTGCGGTTCTAATGGTGATTGTTGTAGGATAGTGATGATAATGGTGCTTGTGGCTTGTGGGTTGTAAGAGGTTGTAAAGTAGTTGTAGTTGGTGGTGGTGTTTTCTTGTTGGCGATACGTGTGTAGTTTGATTATGGTAGTAAAGAGTAGTAGTAGTAGTAGTAGTAGTAGTAGTAGTAGTAGTAGTTTTGTTGTTTTTGTCATTGTTGGTATTGTTGTAGTAGTAGTAGTAGTAGTAGTAGCAGTAGTTTTGTTTTTGTCATTATTGGTATTGTTGTTGTTGTTAAAGTAGTCGTAGTAGTAGTAGTAGTTTTGTTGTTTTTGTCATTGTTGGTATTGTTGTTGTTGTTAAAGTAGTCGTAGTAGTAGTAGTAGTAGTAGTAGTAGTAGTAGTCATAGCCGCTTCCTGTTCTTTTTCTTCTTTCTCTTCTTTTTTTAATGTTTATATTATCAACATCATCATCATCATCATCATTAGCAGCACCAACAGCAATAGCAACGTAACGCCAGCAGAAACAGCAGCAACTTCCACTATAGCAGCAGCACAGGTCATCAGTACAGCATTAGTGGCATTCCTCACCTCGCCCTTTCATCTCCAAGGCTTGTTATAGACGGGGGTAAGGGGGTTTGGATGGTGATGGTGGTAGTGGTGGTGGTGGTGGTGGTGGTAGTGGTGGTGATGATGGTGGCTTTCAGAGACGTAACTTCGTCCTATTCACCTCATTTACAGGTCCTTTGCACATGTCACTATTCAAGGAAACAGTATTTGCATTAATAACGTCGACGGTTTCCTCTGTAGTGGCGCCGTCGCTGGCTTGAGGCAGGGCAGAGAGTAGCGAGCATGAGTTGTGATGGAAAACAAGTCCTCATGGGAGCTCCAGTAAGGAAAAGTGACCAGTTTTTGCCTCCGTTTTCTTTGCTCTCGTTTTCTGTTTATGCAAGGATCGTGGGCTGAGAACCGCGCCGCTCTTAGCTCCTATGTGGCTGGTATGTTGCCTTTTTCTTCGTCTTTCCCTTCCTGAGATAGGGAGGGAGAGGGAAATTGACAACATCTGCCCCGCCTGTCCCGCCCCCTCCTCTCCTCTTTGAGTGCTCTGTTCCTCGCGTGTGTCTGATGCGTTGCTCTGATCTAATTTACTTTCTTGTGGATTTTGAATCTTCTCACTCACGCCATCCTGTTGCCTCTCTCTCTCTCTCTCTCTCTCTCTCTCTCTCTCTCTCTCTCTCTCTCTCTCTCTCTCTGTTGTGCTATATATGTCCCAACTCATCTTTACAGAATTCCTGCGCTCAGAACTTCATTTAGAGACCTAATACGTCCCTCCTCCCTGTGAAGACACGCTCTCTCCACGCGCCTCAGCATGAAAAGGGATTACCGGACCGCGATTCTCCTTGCCGTGCGTTCGTTGTGATCTTAGAGGGAACGACATTACCATCGAGAGAGAGAGAGAGAGAGAGAGAGAGAGACTGGCTGACTGACTGACTTCTTTTCTCCTCTCCTCTCAGTGGCTCTCCAATCGGCTTTGAAGAGTCCTATCGAAAGTGACCCAATCTTACATTCATCTTTCATTGACAAGACTCACAATAGCAGTATTTTCAAACATTTCGTCGTCTATTTCTTATTTAACTGGCTGTAGTGAAGTTGTTGGGGATTTCAAGAGTGTCAAACATGATTCTAGTAACTGTTTAACAAGGTTTTTACATGATCTTTGAGGCCTCAGTCTTACATTCATCTCTCACTGATAACGCTCACAAGAACCTTATCCTCAGACGTTTCCTGGTCTGTCTCTTGCTTCTTAATTGGTTGTAGTGGAGGTTATTGAGGACTTGAAAGATGTTAGTAGGATTCTAGTACCTATAACCTTTTGATTGCTATTTGGTGCATTTTTCCTTCACTATCAGTCAGTCTAAGACATCTTCACTTGCTGTATACCCACCTCCAATTATTAAAGTAGAAATTGCAATATTTATTCTTTTAATGCTCTTTTTTTTTGTGGATGTTTATAAAGATTTCATGCATTGCTTCTGGTGCAGTGAAAGGGTTAATAAGGATTTTACATGATCATCATTTCATATCGTGAGTAAAAATGCACCTCGGAAATTCAGTTAAGTCAGTCCATTTGCAGGAACGCGAGACGCTCATAACATTGTGTCCATTTTCTATTTTCCACTTTTATCACTCCGCTGGAAATTCACCCATGTCTTTTTTTTTCTGCTAACGCCGCGTTTGGTTACGTAATGGCAACACGCCTCGGGGCCACTGAGGGTAAAGGGGTCTACAGCGGCTTTGGGGATGACGTGTTTCTGTAAAATACCTCCTTTGTTTGAAATTCTACCCTGGAAAATCCCTCCATGAAAATTTTACTTCCTGAGATCTTCCAGTGACAATTCATGCCTTCACGTAACGTAGTTCGTCTGAAGGGATGCAGACTTCCAGCAGCTACCTCACACTACACCCTGTCCTTTCGCCAAGGTGTTTGCCTCGCCTCCTTCCCACTCAAGGCTACTAGAAAGTCCATCCCATGAAGAATTTCCTTAGCCTAACATGGCGTTACCTCCACCCCCACAAAGATTCCTCCTTGATAATCTTATACGTAGAAATTTCAAATGATAATCTCCCCAGAACCAAACTAACTTGAATTAACCTAATCTAAACAAATTAACCTAACCATACCTGAAGTAACTTAAAGTAATATTATGTAACGTAATCTAACTTAGCTAACCTAACACTACCTAACACAGTCATTACGTAAAGAGACCTAACCTAGTATAACCTAACCAAACTAACCTAATTTACCACTAGAGGAATTACCACAGTGCAAACCTTACGGGTGTGTACGAAGTTCATGTAGAAAATTTAACTTGGGGGAGAAGTCAGCCATTTCTCTGTGATATGCAACGACTCACGACACTGAGCACGATGCATGGAATCTCTACAAGCCTCTACAAGAAAGAAAAATGCTTATAAAAAATAGGTTTGCGAATTGCTAGCCAGTATAATGGTTGAATGTGGCCGTGGAACAAGAAGAAATGTCTCAATAGTGCTTAGAGATTAAAGAAAGATAAGCCAAGTAGGAGCGAATGAGTTAAGGGTACGAGACAAGTTACAGAACACTGACAGAAACATCTCCCAAAGGCACAAGGAACGGACACAAACAAGACAGGTCCCAGTGGTGTCATGCAAGCCGTACCTGTTTTCCCCCTCTTGTTTGTTGTCCTCAGTTGCTCCCCTGCTGTCCCTGTACTCTTATTTTTAACCCCCACCCCCTGTTGAGGCCCAGCGGGTAATGTTATCTCCCTCCTCAACCTCTTATCCCTTATCCCTACTCAAATCTTTTCTCTTCCTCCTCGGTGATCTTCCCTAGCGGCTGCTTTTTCCAGGTTTGCTTTGGTATTTTTCCGTTCAGATCGTTGTTACTACTGCCCTCCGACCCTCGACCTTTTTCTGGCCCTCCCTTTATTTTTTTTCTTTCACTGAGGAGTTGTTGATGTGTTGCTGGTGGTGGTGGTTCTGTTAGTGGTGGTGGTGCTGTTGATGTAGAGAGGCGAAGCGTACATCTTTGATCCGCCTCCTAAAAATAACTCCTGGTTTCTGATTTTTTTTTTTCTTGTTGTGTTGTGAGTCTGCGGTGTTCTCCAGGGTTTACATCGGTTCTCTTGATATAGGTCAGGTTAGGTTAGGTTAGATTAGACTAGTATTGCCTATGTTAAAGTCAGGTTGGGATTAAATATATCAGTTTTGGTTAAGTCAGGATTAAGTTTGTTTAGGTCAGGTTAGGATTGCCTGTGTTGGTTTAAACTAGGTTAGGATTGGCTACGATAGAAGAATGTAGGTTTCGATAAGGTTAGGACAGGTTTTGTTATGTTTAAGTTTGTTTACGTAAAATTAGGATAAGTTAGATTATTTTGAAGTTCGTATAAGGGTTGAAATTGCTTAGATTAGGGTTACTTTCAGGTACGACTAGAACATGTTAGCCTGAAACTCAGCTTGGGGTTAGTTTATGTCTCAGTTCGATTAGAATACGCTAGATTTAACTTGTAGGTCAGGTCTGGATAACTTATATAGATTCGATTTAAAGTTCGGCAAGGGTCAGAGTAGGTCAGCTTTAAGGGCAAACTTGGTAATGCGATTTAGTTTAATTAGAGAGCGTGGATCCCTAATAATTACCACGAGTGTGAGGGTATTGATTCTACCTTTGTCGTGGAAGGCGATAATTGCACGTGTTGGCTGTTACGGTGTGGAGAGAGAGAGAGAGAGAGAGAGAGAGAGAGAGAGAGAGAGAGAGAGAGAGAGAGAGAGAGAGAGAGAGAGAGAGAGAGAGAGAGAGAGAGAGAGAGAGAGAGAGAGAGAGAGAGAGAGAATGTTCGTCCAGGTGTGTTTTTTTTGTGCTCCGAAGGTAAATACGAAGATATTACTTGTGCTGCCAGGAGTAAGACAAGATGCAAGGGTGTTTATCTCATGATGCATAGGAGAAGAAAGTTTGTGGTGTGTTATGTTGTATGTTGCTCAGGTAAAAGAAAGGTGAGAAGGGTGTTATTTGTGCTGTGAGGAGGGGAATGCATGATGTAAATGTGTGTATTTCCTTTGTGCTTATCTCCAGTTACGAGGGGAAGGTGTGATGCAAGTGTGTTTATTTCCTGTGGTGCATAGGTGAGGTGGTGGTATGTCTGCTGTCACGAGAGAAAGGTGTGATGCAAGAATGCTACGTTTGATATTGCCCAGGTAAAAAAAAAAATAATAATAATAATGCTATGGGCGTCTTTTGGTAACATTCAGAAGGGTATAAGAAATTGTTTGCATGGACGTAGAGAAAAGAGAGAGGATAAGAGAATGATTTTGTATTTTATTTATTTATTTATTGGGAGAGAAGGAACTGTGGTTTGATTATTAAGGGAATCTTTGGTTATGTTGGATTATTAAGGGAATCTATCAAAAGTTAAATTGTTTGGGGCATTTATTTATTTATCTTTTTATGGAGGAATCTATGTGTTTAATTTATTGATGTTTGTGTTGAATTTAATTGGAAGCTTTGGCAGCACATCCGAGGCAGCAGCAGCAGCAGGAAGAGGAACTAATAAGCTTTGAACGTGCCTTTCTCCGCCACATCCAAGAGTTCAAGTTTCATCTTTTTCTCTTTTTTTTTTTTTTTTTCTCCACAGTACGTTAAGACGTGTGTGGTTTTTGAGGGAATGTTTGGCGCAAATTCGAGGTTTTTAAGGCGTGATGCATTAATAAGTTACTACGTCAAAACTTTCCCGGGAGTCACTAATTACCCAACTTTACTCTCTTTCGCATCTCGTATAAAAGCTCTCCAACAAATGTCCTTTCTTTCCTTACTCTTATTTTAGTTGGGTTTCTGAAAAATGTGCTCTTGGCAGCTGTAGCAACGGGAGCAGTGGTGGT